>NC_030421.2:16960300-17197800 GCF_001660625.3 Ictalurus punctatus
AGGTCAAAAATTAAATTCAATGTGACTGGAGCAAAATGAACGGTGACATCTTCCTTTTTCATCCCTGCTACATGTTTCTCCAAGCTTTAAGTAAAAGATTGAAAAGAGCTTTTGGCAGATAGAGGAGACTGGCCTTGTGTACAAGGTGAAAAGCAGACCAATGGCATTCTTATTTATGCTAAATCTCAGCATGGAGGCCAGGGTAAAAATTTAATCTGAGGATGACTTGTGAGGCAAAAAGTGATTATATATAGAGGTATGCATGTGAAAGCATTACAACTGTCAGGGTTTAGATACTCCTGGGAAATGCATATGTAGCAATGGGCTGTGCTTCTGGACTTCAGAATTTCAATTAAAACTTTGGACATAGTAAGAGACATCAGATGGGAGATCTTGGGCCTTTTAGGCATTCAAGGAAGAGCTCTGTTCATTTTTTACTTCCTGAAATCATATGTTTGCATATTTAATCACTGCACTGATATTACAAATTCATTGTTAATAATGTTTTTTTTTTATGTTAAAAATGTTGCAATAGCAAGAAGAAATCAAAATATCCAATACACGTCCTATGAATCACCAACATAAATAGAAAGTGGCTTCAAATGGGATTACGTGGTAGGAAATACAGTCATTTCTGCCGTTCTGGAAGATTGAAATACATCACTGACTGCAAGCATGACCAGTACGACAAGCGTCCAGTCCACAAATGTTTTAGACATTTATTACTCCTTTTAGCATAATGAAAACGAACTCCACAGATAAAAAGGTCATCTAATGGTCATTAATAATGCTAGCCATCCAGTTCATACTTCCCCAGGGCTCACTTGATTATGTCACTGCTCATTACTCAAATGCCTCCTGTTAGACACAATGTACATATTACACATTAATTCATAGTTAATAAGTAAAAAAAATAATAATAACAATAAAACACACACACACACACACACACACACACACACACACACAACGGGTTATGCTGTTACAGGAAAATAATCAACCACCCAGAATGGTTTTATTCCTCCTATACTAAGGTAATTTGCCAAAGAATGACATGTTAGATGTTATAACCAATTATAGTCATGTTGAATGTTGTGGAAAGCCCACTATACATACCCTGTGTACTTTGTTACTATAGAAAGGATAATGAATTAGAATGAGCTCTAGGGCTGCAACTAATAATTATTTTGATCGTCGATTAATCTGTCGATTATTTATTCGATCAATCGATTAGTTGGATTAAAAGGCCAGTTTTTATTTTCGAAAAAACATGTTATTTCACATTCTGCCCAATTTTGTCCTTCAAACACTGTGCAAACTGATGACGATGAAAAAGGTATTAAATGTATCTATGCTAGATTTATCTATGGGCTATGCTATACATTGTGCAAAGGATTAAAAAAAAAAAAAATTACATCATATTTTGAAAACAAAAAAACAACTGATCGTCCACAAGCTTCAAAGCAAAAGTTAAATCACAATATTAAAAATGCTAAAAAAGAAAAACAAAAGGAGAAACTAAGTGTAAACTGGTAAGAGGTTGAATGTTCTGCAATAACACACACATTCACTCATTTGAACACAGTAACATATTACTTTATTATGTAAATGTATGACACTTCTTACATTTCTATAAAATTATGTTATAACCCCATTACAGTTACTGTTCTCATAAACACAATTACTTTTGTTTCTAAATATAGCTAAATATAGCATCAACATATTTGTTGAATATTTTACTCAGAGTTATTGCGCTTCCTTTCTATTGCGCTGTTTGATTGACGTGCATGCGTGGACTTGCGCTCATTCAGTGAAGTTTAATGGAGACTCGCTTGCTGTCAGGATGTCTTTATATAAAATGGAAATACTGGTATGAATTTCTAACATTTACAGATAAGGATATAAAGGTAAAAATATCATTTCTGCACTGAAGAAAACATGTCTGGAACACATTAAACATCACACGCATCTGTCACAACATCTGACACAACAAGCCACGTTAATACACTTACAAGTTTGTTTGAAGCCCTTAACATTCTCATGATTTGGACAAGCTGGATCGTGCACTTTTCCCGCAACACTCTGAGACCTCTGCTGTTTCTCAGATGTGTTTTATTCATAGAAATTTCACCATTGTGTCACCATTGTGAAGTGACGTCACTGACAGTGGGTTATCCACGGTGATGTCACAGACCCAACTAATCCATAATAAAATTCGTTGTTGATTATTTTAATTATCTATTATTATCGATTTTATCGATTAGTTGTTGCAGCCCTAATGAGCTCATTAATACAAAGCTTGCAGCCAGAACTACTGTCAGAGGCATGCTGCTACTGAAAATGAATCAATTCTTTCTGATTAGACAGAATCGAGCATTGACCAGCAATGTGGTATAAGTGTGGATACAGTTAGTGAACATAGCAGTTATTTGGAAACATTAGCAGCATATTGGTGGTTTATTTAGTCTTCATAAATAAGAAATGAGTCATCAATGCTTATATATACTGTATAAGCATTAACAACTCACACCATTTGTTTCTGTTTTTGGTAATGTCTCCTTAGTACCCCAAACCTGTCTTTTTTGTGTGTATTTGAGTTTAACTGTCTAGCCATCTTTGCATCTGGCATAACCACCCAAAACCTGCACTGTAAAATACAGTTACTGTATATACTGAACACATACAATTGCCAGCAGTCATTTATGAGATATTATCTCAGTATATACAGTATGTTTATATATGTTTTGTATTTAGACACCAGATTAAGAGCACATTTTGGTTAGTTTACTGAATTAATTAATTAATATTTGTGTGTGTGTGTGTGTGTGTGTGTGTGTGTGTGTGTGTGTTTTATAATGAGCACTGGCAGATTGTGGTCAGGGCCCCACTGGAAGCTCCAGGTTTGTTGAATATTAAAAGTAGATTATTGTAACTGCAAACTGTGTATGTGACATGAACAACAACAAACATACCTACATCAATTTCAACATCTTTTCAACATTTTCTTATAGGTGTGGCTGTCAGTCACAATTGTTCTATTGTCCTTTAAGTTTTAGTTTTAGATAAACCTTCATTGTACTTAAATTCAGGCATTCTCGTTTCATAAAAATTAGCTACATAAGGTCCTGTATATAAATTCTGAGGAAAAATAATCGTAGAAACTACTTGTAGAAATCCATCATGGAAAGAATGAGTGAGAATGTTTTTCTCAGGCTTTTAGCAATGGCTTTTATGCTGCAAGCAGAGGTAAAGACTGAGTAGGGTTATTTTTAGTGAGCACCCCAAAGGCCGCTCTGCTATTCTGAGTAATGCAGAGAAACGCATGCCAGCTGTGACAATGGTTCAGTATGATCTCTCTCTCTCCCTCTCTCCCTCTCTCTCTCTCTCTCTCTCTCTCTCTCTCTCTCTCTCTCTCACACACACACACACACACACACACACACACATACACACGTCTGATTTTGTGAGCTGCAATAATGCATATAGGTTTATACATGTTAAAAATACAGGACATTTTGTATGTATAACTAGATGTAACTACCTATATGTAATATGTATGTATGTGTATGTGCATGCACATTATTTGTAGTAGTACTATGACCTATATGTAAGAATTTGCAACACTTACTGTAACCACAAACAAAATATTTACCCGTTCAGTTAAAAAATAGCCCATATTCCAATCTAACACACTATCTAACATGCTTTTTTCTCCCACTGTGTAAATTTTTCCCAAATATTCAGTATGCAAGCCCCAAGTGAAATGCAGATTATAGATTATTTGATAAATATGTAGAAACAATACTGCTGCATGATAACTGACTTTAGAATTGGGCTCACAGCCAAAGAGTTTTGATTGAATTAGTGGGCTAAAAATGAGTGAGTGTGAGTTTGTATGGATTTGCTTTCTAGAATATGCTATACTACAGTATACTTTACTATGCTATACTATTCTATACTATACTACAACCCCAATTCCAAAAAAGTTGGGACAGTATGGAAAATGCAAAAAACACACAAAAAGAGTCATTTGAAAATTCACTTCACCCTGTACTATACTGAAAACACATTATTAACACATTATTTGATGTTTTACTTTGTGAATTTAATTTATTTTTGATAATATACACTCATTTCAAATCTGATGACTGCAACACACTCCAAAAAAGTTGGGACAGTCGACTGTTTACCGCTGTGTAACATCACCTTTTCTTTTAATAATACTTATTAACCATTTGAGCACTGAGTGAAGACATCAGTTGGTTAAGTTTAGCAAGTGCAATTTTCCCCCATTCATGCATTATGCATTTCTTCAGCTGTGCAACTGTACAGGGCCTTCGTTGCCTTATTTTGTGCTTCATAATGTGCCACACATTCTCAATCGGAGACAGGTCAGGACTGCAGGCAGGACATGCTAGCACACGAACTCTCTGCTTACGCAACCATGAGCTTGTAATCCGGGCAGAATGTGGTTTGGCGTTGCCCTGCTCTCGATGGCAGCAAGTAAGTTGCTCCAAAATGTATAAATATCTTTCTGCATTAATGGTGCCCTCACAGATGTGCAAAGTACCCATGCCATGGGCAATGACACACCCCCATACCATGACAGACGCTGGATTTTGGACCTGACGCTGATAGCAGCTTGGATGGTCCTTTTCCTCTTTAGCCCGGAGAACATGACGGCTGTTTTTTCCAAAAACTATTTGACAAGTTGACCTGGCGGTCCACAAAACACGATTCCACTGTGCTACTGTCCATCTCGGATGAGACAGAGCCCAGAGAATTTGGCAGTGCTTCTGGACAGTGTTGATGTATGGCTTCGGCTTTGCATAATAAAGCCTTAACTTGCATTTGTGGATGCAATGGCGAATGGTGTTGACTGTCAAAGGTTTATTAAAGTATTCCAGAGCCCATGCCAGGATATCCATTACAAACTCATGACGGTTTTTAAGACAGTGATGTCTGAGATCACACGCACCAAGAGTTGACTGGATTCATTGAATCTTTTAATTATATTGTGCACTGTAGAAGGTGAAATGCCCAAAATCCTACCGATTTGTCTTTGGGGAATGTTGTTCTCAAAGTGTTGGATTATTCGCTGACACATCAGTTGGCAGATTGGCGAGCCTCGACCCATATTTGCTCTTGAAGGACTAGGCCTTTTTTGTAGGCCGATTAGGAGATTACAGTTAGGCAATTGCCTCACCTGTTTCACATCACATTCTTATTTCAACTTGTCACATCGCTATTAGTCATAAATTACCTCTGTCCGAACTTTTTTGGAACGGGTTGCATGCATCAATTTCAAAATAAACATTTACCTTCAAAAAACTATGCAGTTGATTAGGTAAAACTTCAAATAGCCTGTCTTTATACGTTTTTTGTTTAAATACAAGTCAAAGTACATTTACAAATCACTATTCTTTGTTTTTATTAACATTTGCCACACTGTCCCAACATTTTCAGAATATTCTACAAAATTTACTTTACTACTCTATGCTATACTATACTATATACTTTACTATACTAATTTAAGACATCCTAGATCACAGGTTTCCAATCCTGATCCTGCACAACCCCCTGTCTTGCAGGTTTTACAGTTTCAGTTCATAGGACATCTTTCACAGTTTTCCCTCTTCCCACCACACCCACTTAATATTTTGATGGCTGATTAGCTAATCAAGTGTGTTAGAACAGGGAAAATAAATTTGCAGGACAGGGTGTACCAAGATTGGAAGATTATATCTGTGGGCACAGATTCACAGAAACTGGACAGTTGAGGATTGAAAAAATACCATGACGGATGACTTGGCTGACAGGAGTGGACTCTGATGTGGTCTTATGCTGTTGTAACTCATCTGCCTGAAGGTTCAGCATATTCTGCTTGTTTTCTGAACTGCTTTTCTGCTCACCACAGAATATATATATATATATATATATATATATATATATATATATATATATATATATATATATATATATACAGTGAGGGAAAAAAGTATTTGATCCCCTGCTGATTTTGTACGTTTGCCCACTGACAAAGAAATGATCATTCTATAATTTTAATGGTAGTTGTATTTGAACAGTGAGAGACAGAATAACAACAAAAAAATCCAGAAAAACGCATGTCAAAAATTTTATAAATTAATTTGCATTTTAATGAGGGAAATAAGTATTTGACCCCCTCTGCAAAACATGACTTAGTACTTGGTTTAAAAACCCTTGTTGGCAATCACAGAGGTCAGACGTTTCTTGTAGTTGGCCACCAGGTTTGCACACATCTCAGGAGCGATTTTGTCCCACTCCTCTTTGCAGATCTTCTCCAAATCATTAAGGTTTCGAGGCTGACGTTTGGCAACTCGAACCTTCAGCTCTCTCCACAGATTTTCTATGGGATTAAGGTCTGGAGACTGGCTAGGTCACTCCAGGACCTTAATGTGCTTCTTCTTGAGCCACTCCTTTGTTGCCTTGGCCGTGTGTTTTGGGTCATTGTCATGCTGGAATATCCATCCACGAGCCATTTTCAATGCCCTGGCTGAGGGAAGGAGGTTTTCACCCAAGATTTGACGGTACATGGCCCCGTCCATCGTCCCTTTGATGCGGTGAAGTTGTCCTGTCCCCTTAGCAGAAAAAAACCCCCAAAGCATAATGTTTCCACCTCCATGTTTGACGGTGAGGATGATGTTCTTGGGGTCATAGGCAGCATTCCTCCTCCTCCAAACACGGCGAGTTGAGTTGATGGCAAAGAGCTCCATTTTGGTCTCATCTGACCTCAACACTTTCACCCAGTTGTCCTCTGAATCATTCAGATGTTCATTGGCAAACTTCAGACGGGCATGTATATGTGCTTTCTTGAGCAGCGGACCTTGCGCGCGCTGCAGGATTTCAGTCCTTCACGGCGTAGTGTGTTACCAATTGTTTTCTTGGTGACTATGGTCCCAGCTGCCTTGAGATCATTGACAAGATCCTCCCGTGTAGTTCTGGGCTGATTCCTCACTGTTCTCATGATCACTGCACCTCCACGAGGTGAGATCTTGCATGGAGCCCCAGGCCGAGGGAGATCGACAGTTCTTTTGTGCTTCTTCCATTTGCGAATAATCGCACCAACTGTTGTCCCCTTCTCACCAAGCTGCTTGGCAATGGTCTTGTAGCCCATTCCAGACTTGTGTAGGTCTACAATCTTGTCCCTGACATCCTTGGAGAGCTCTTTGGCCTTGGCCATGGTGGAGAGTTTGGAATCTGATTGATTGATTGCTTCTGTGGACAGGTGTCTTTTATACAGGTAGCAAACTGATATTAGGAGCACTACCTTTAAGAGTGTGCTCCTAATCTCAGATCGTTACCTGTATAAAAGACACCTGGGAGCCAGAAATCTTTCTGATTGAGAGGGGGTCAAATACTTTTTTCCCTCATTAAAATGCAAATTAATTTATAAAATTTTTGACATGCGTTTTTCTGGATTTTTTTGTTGTTATTCTGTCTCTCACTGTTCAAATACAACTACCATTAAAATTATAGACTGATCATTTCTTTGTCAGTGGGCAAACGTACAAAATCAGCAGGGGATCAAATACTTTTTTCCCTCACTGTATATATATATATATATATATATATATATATATATATATATATATATATATATATATATATATATATAATCAGATATGAGCATCACTCCCTGCCATGCATGCACATCCCACACACATAACTCACAGACTTCCTTGACAACCCTCTCAAACTTTGTTGACTCCAGGTCTCAAGTGGAGCATCAGAGTTACTAATTAAAATCCCTCTGCAGTTCACCTAGCTGAGTTGAGGGCAAGCCTGTTTGAGCTGCTACTGCTGTTCATGTTTAATAAACACTCCTACCATGCCACTCCATCACACCAACTCACCAGCCAGCCAGCAATGTGATTACACAGGTTACAGTGATCACTCAGCATGATCCAAGCCTTCTGAATCACCCCATCACTGTGTGTGTGTGTGTGTGTGTGTGTGTGTGTGTGTGTGTGTGTGTGTGTGTGAGAGAGAGAGAGAGAGAGAGAGAGAGAGAGAGAGAGAGAGAAAAACCAAAAAGAAGAATAGAGAGAGTAGAAGAAAAGAGCTGTTGGCAGGCCTGTTTCAAATAAACCATGAAAAACGGACCACTGTGGCCCAGAGAACCTGGAGGCTGATGTAAATCAGCTTCTCTCAGTTACTACTACTAGCACCACAAAGAGAGAAAAATGTTGATGTATTGTCTTAGCAGTGTGTAAAGTGACCTAATTCAAATAAGTGTTTGGCTCCAGGTCATGCGAAAGATGAAACAGACATGAATGTAACAGAAGTCTTGAGAGTTTCAAGTACTGCTCAGTTTCTTTCATAATTCTCTATATTCTACCTACAAGAAAGCAACAGAATATTGCTCTACCAGCTAGGGTTCCATGTAGAATCCCTATAGAAAGCAGAGAGCACTACTCAAAAAACACAGAGGAACTGTATTTACTTTGATTGAGTCCCGCAAACCTGAGCAGCACTTGCATGCCGTTATGTGACAGCAGGTAAGATATATTTTACAGATAACCTTCAGAAAAGGCAAAGTGAATGCTGTAAGGTGTGTTCACTGCTTTCAGGCTATTACATTAGCAAAATGGCTAGCTAGCTCGCTAACTGGTACATGTGAGAATTCTTTTTGTTGCCTGCCAAGATAAGATCTATTTTAGCATCCTGTTCCTTGGAAATTGTGCTTGAGGACATTTCCGGAGTGACAGTTATACGCTACTCTTATCTAGGCTGAGTAAAAATGTATTTGAATATGGACATATACCCCAAGCCTTCTGGCCTCTGAGAGACCTTACTGCAGTAACTTCATTCAAAAATAGGATTTGGGGATGTTCCTGTTATCAAAATTAGGGGGTTAAATATAATCTCTTACAATACAATGTGCACAATTTCAAACTTTTCTTACTTTGTGTCCAGTTCATGAAGGGCTTTAGCTGGGCTGAGCTGGACCTTCTGTATTGGGAGCAGGAGTATATTGGCTAGCAGAGCTACAACACCACCAACAGTCATAAGTATATTGCACAGAATGGTATGAAGAAGCAAGGCTAGGCTGATTTCATTCTAGCTCAGACTGTAGATTCATGCAGCCTATCAGTGACAGTTGGGTCAGGTGTATACACACAGTGAAATACACCCTAGATTTTGTGTGCAAATGAATGCAAATAAGGTGGTTTATTTACTCTATCATCCTTTTCCCCCTAAAGAACATAAAAGTATGAATAGATTCTTTTTGCTCAAAGATTAAGCAACACTTTGTCCAATCAGAGTAGAAAGGCCACACAAGAACAGAAGACAGAACCATAAGTTTAATTTATTATTATTATTATTTTTTTTCTTTTTTTTTTTCTTTGGAAACAAGGGGTTAGATCAGGGCTGTCCAGTCTTATCTAGAAAGGGCCGGTGTGGGTGCGGGTTTTCATTCGACCCAAGCCAAAGAAACACCTGAGCCTATTAAAGGCCAAGCTCCACTGATTAAACAGGTGGAATCAGGTGTAACTCCTGCTTGATTGGAATGAAAACCTGCACCTACACTGGCCCTTTGCAGATAAGATTGGACAGCCCTGGGTGAGAGCTTTTCTGTTTGCCGTGTTTGGCATTCAGAAGAAACATGGGATGAATCCTGTAGAGTATAGTACTATGGATTTAAAACAAAAATTGAAATCACAAATACAGTTGCCTAGCGTATAATACCTTGCCATTCTTATTATGCCGTCACTGTGCCCCCATGATGTAACGCACTTCAACTTTAATTATTTTGTTGTTGAGCTGTTGGTAGATAGTAGAGTTTAGCCCTCAAATCTTGACCAGCCATTGCTGTTGTGAAACAAAAGAAAAAGTGAAAGTTTCTGTCTGTTGTCTTTGTTATGTCTTTCCTTTTACTGACTTCGGAGTCACAATCTCTGAGGCTTTCTCATTTGCATTCACAGTAACTCACAAAGCCAGGGACATACACAAACTTTTACATTTGCTACAGGATAAATCACACAGAAAGATCAGTGATTAATATAGCCCATTAAGTGCTATAGCCAGGGGGCGAGAGAGAGAGAAAGAGAGACCAAAGACTAACATTTAGATTTCTAATTTTTTCAGCTGCAAAAATTCCTGCAACATTTACCTCATTCACCCCACCTCTCACTCTGTGTAATAACACAACACAAATGGAAGAAGGAGTGTATTTCCATAAACAATTTCAATAAACAGTAGACAGCAAGTATAAGCAAGCTCCTAACAGACTCTTAACAGACTCTTAACAGTGTCTTACCTTACAAATGACACCTTTCTCCCAGGGTGCGTCCTGTAACACATCACTGTTACTAGTTCCTGTATCTCTCATACACAGTGAGGAGAGTGTGAGCACACATTGGCAGCTGTTCCAACTGCAGTCACCACATTCCCTATCGCTGCCCTCACACACTCAGCTGTTTGAAAAGCGAGCTGCTCATGAGATCTGCCACAGTAAAGTCACAGGGAGGGACAGAGCAAGAGACAACTGAGCTCCAGTAGATATTGAGCAGGTTACTAAATGTCTCAGTGAGCATTTCAGTCCCTCATTTGCAGGATGTGTAGAGAACCACAGGCTACTTGCTCAGATATTTTCATATTTGATATATTTTCTGTCACTATCTTTGAAAAGTAAATGAAAATAAAAAGAAGTGATAGATTCTGATCCTGTCATCTGGAGGATTATTACAGCAGAAATGAACAAAGAAGCAAATGAATATTTGTATTTATACAACATAATACATGTTTCAACTTTGAAAGCATGTGACAAGAAAGTGGTTTGATATGAGACCACCATCAGTATCCAGTTCGACTACTGTTCCACCATCCAGTTCGACCACTGTCCCACTATCCAGTTCGACCACTGTCCCGCTATCCAGTTCGACCACTGTCCCGCTATCCAGTTCGACCACTGTCCCGCTATCCAGTTCGACCACTGTCCCGCTATCCAGTTCGACCACTGTCCCGCTATCCAGTTCGACCACTGTCCCTCTATCCAGTTCGACCACTGTCCCACTATCCAGTTCGACCACTGTCCCACTATCCAGTTTGACTACTGTTCCACCATCCAGTTAGACCACTGTCCCACCATCCAGTTCGACCACCGTCCCACTATCCAGTTCGACCACTGTCCGCTATCCAGTTCGAACACTGTCCCGCTGTACAGTTTGACCAATGTCCGCTATCCAGTTCGAACACTGTCTACTATCCAGCTCGACCACTGTCCCACTATCCAGTTCGACCACTGTCTGCTATCCAGTTCGACCACTGTCCCACCATCCAGTTCGACCACTGTCCCACTATCCAGTTTGACCACTGTCCCGCTATCCAGTTTCGACCACTGTCCTGCTATCCAGTTCGACCACTGTCCCACTATCCAGTTCGACCACTGTCTGCTATCCAGTTCGACCACTGTCCCACCATCCAGTTCGACCACTGTCCCACCATCCAGTTCGAACACTGTCTGCTATCCAGTTCGACCACTGTCCCACCATCCAGTTCGATCACTGTCCCACTATCCAGCTCGAACACTGTCTGCCATCCAGTTTGACCACTGTCCCACCATCCAGTTCGACCATTGTCCCACTATCCAGTTCCACCACTGTCCCGCAATCCAGTTCGAACACTGTCCCGCTATCCAGTTCGACCACTGTCCCGCTATCCAGTTCGACCACTGTCCCGCTATCCAGTTCGACCACTGTCTCGCTATCCAGGTCGACCACTGTCCCACTATCCAGTTTGATCACTGTCCCACTATCCAGTTCGACCACTGTCCCACTATCCAGTTCGACTACTGTCCAGTTCGACCACTGTCTCTCAGTTCCCTTCACAGTCCCGGGTTCAATCCTGAATTTGGGTGACCGTGTCTGTGTCTATTTGGTGTTTCAGATGTTTTCCCTGTGAATGTGTGGGTTTCCTTTGAGCTCTCCAGTTTCCTCCCACCACCAAGAACAGGATAAAGCAGTTACTGAAAGTGAAGGAATGCATGAACATGATAATAAAATTGCAGCTTGTGACAAGAATGTACAAAGGCCTTTATAGTGGGGGAAATAAGTATTGAACACGTCAACATTTTTTCCAGTAAATGTATTTCCTCTGAGGTTATTCAAATGAAATTTTCACCAGACACCAGTATTAACTCAAGAAATCCGTAAATATAAAGAATTCACAACATTAAAGTCCATAAATAAAGTTCTGTGTAATGTATAAAGTGGAATGACAGGAAAGAAGTATTGAACATGCTAAGAAAAAGCAGTTCTCAAAGGCAAGGTCAGGCAAGGAACCAGCTGAAATCCATAAATATTTAGAAAGTTATTATACCTACTATCTGTGCAAATTAATATCAGCTGGGTTAGTAAATTGATTGTTTATAAAAAGGCTTTTTGTTAACAAGGTGTCACACAAGAAACATCTCATGATGGGTAAAAGCAAAGAGCCCTCCCAAGACCCTTGCAACCTTATTGTTGCAAAACATATTGATGGAATTGGATACTGACGTATTTCAAAACTTCTGAATCCTCCAGTAAGCACCATCTGGGCCATTATCCACAAGTGGAAGCAACATCACTTCTGTCATCAACTGACCTCCTTGTAAGTTTTCTTACCAGGGAGTCAGAAGAATAGTCAGAAGAGTAGCCCAAGAGCCAAGGACCACTCGGAAAGAGCTCCAGAAACACTTGGAGGCAGCAGGTGCCATCGTCACAGAGAAAACAATAGGCAATGCACTCCACCGCCATGGCCTCTATGCACGCTCACCCCATGCTCACCTCACCTAAAGAAAACGCATGTCGAAGCTCATTTAAAGTTTACTACAAGTCATGTGGACAAGCCTATGAAATACTGGGAGAGTGTAGTCTGGTCAGATGAGTGCAGAATTGAACTTTTTGGCTGTTATACTACACACCCTGTTTGGAGAAGAAATGGCACTGCACATCACCCTTAAAACACTATACCAACAGTGAAGTTTGGAGGTGGAAGTATCATGGTGTGGGGCTGTTTTTCATCACATGGTACTGGCAGACTTCATATAATTGAAGGAACGATGAATGGAGCCCTTTACCGGGAGATTCTTGAGAAGAATCTGCTGCCATCCACCAGGATGATGAAGATGAGACGTGGGTGGACCTTCCAGCAGGACAACGATCCAAAGCATACAGCAAAGGAAACTATCAATTGGTTTCAGAGAAAAAAAATCAAGGTGTTAGAATGGCCCAGTTAATCACCTGACTTGAATCCAATTGAACAAGTTTTAAAGACAACATGTTTAGAAGAATGGGCCAAAATCACACCTGAATACTGCGGCCGATTAATTTCTTCATACAGGAAGCGTCTTGAAGCCGTCATTAAAAACAAAGGCTTCTCCAATAAGTATTAAATAAATTTCAGTTAGCATATTCAATACTTTTTCCTGTGTCATTCCTCTTTATTACACATAACTTTATTTATGGACTTTAATGTTTGCATTTCTTTATATGTGTGGATTTCTTGAGTTAATACTGATGTTTGGTTAAAATTTCATGTGAACAGCCTCATTGGAAATATATTTACTGGAAAAAATGTTGACATGTTCAATACTTATTTCCTCCTCTGTATATTTTCAATCTTTCTACACACTTGCTATAAATATTATTCGTTCTATATCTTACTTATCTTATTCCTTGGTAAAAAACAAAACAAAAACAAAAACAAAAAACTGTGTGTGTGAAGTGCTGTCAAACTAGAGAATTGAATAGTGTCATTCTAATTAGTAAATTGCAATGGCAAAAAATAAATAAATAAATAAATAAATAAACTCATTTTGGCAGTTAAAATGTGCTGTCCAGGTGTACATTACAGCTTAAAGATGGTCTCAAACATTGCTTTATTCTCTCCTGTCTCAAAACAGACCAGACACACACATCCCTGGAGTTGGGGAGGCCTAGATCTCTCTCTCACTTCACAGAGAAACACAGATGAACCATGTGGTGGCAGTATATTTCTCCCCAGAGACAGAGCGCACAAGGGAAGAGGGATCTGAACACAGACGTGCACACCAGATGATCTGATTATAACACACACACACGCACGCATGCACGCACGCACGCACCCACGCACGCATGCACACACACACACACACACACACACACACACACACACACACATTTGTTCCATCTTCTGTGGTGTAAACAAAACTGTGTCTAAGCAACCCACTGGTGGAATAGTCTTGGACTGCACTACTGTGTGTGTGTCTGTGTGTGTGTCTGTGTGTGTGTGTGGGAGCAACATTGTAATTCCTTAAAATCAACTGATGGGGGCAATCTCTTCACATTAAGTGCACAGTTATACAGTCAGGCGCCACACACAGCCAGATTTAGCAAAGCAAAATCTCACTCTGTTCAATCAGCAACTACACACATTTCCAGCTCATTAGTTATTCATTATTCTGTCTCAAATAAAAAAAAAAAAACAGGATAAGTCTTAGAAATAATCACATACCCCTCCATAATGCATCAAACATAAAACCAAGCCTGAAACATCGCTCATGGGTGATCAGTTCATACATCAGTAGAGCGTTACCCTGAAACTTGAAGATTGTACTGAATATGCATGCTTGAGCAGACTGCCTTCTTTGGAGACAATCTGTATAGATTTGAATGAGCAGCTAAATGAACCCACATGCATAATGAGCAGGATGAATAATTAATAACACCGAAGTGGAATTGCTGATCATATGCAGATATTCAGCAGAAAGCAGACTACATTTGTGGAAATTCAGCATGAGCATGTGCTGTGAGCACACAGACCAGCACAGCGCCTCAATTAAAAACAGTACACCGTGACCTTTCACCCTCTTTGAATATAACTCAAAAAGGAAAAGGTCACCAGGTCGCCTTGACATCATTCACATATGGTGCATCACCTCTCAGTATAGCGACTGGGACAAACCGCTTCCCTGATTTAACACCGAACATTCCATTGAAGGTGAATGCATGTTGAACCTCGATCATTTCAGACAGCGCACTCGCTTCCCCTTAAACACACCCCTCCAAACACATAAAAACACACACATGCTTCCATAGACTACACATGACATTGATACTGTTGTGCTATACTCTGTTAATGATATGTGGGAAGGTGGTGAGTTTTGGTTAAAGTAATTCATCATTCACACTGCGAGTAAACAGAAAGCGCACAGCCACACCTGTACATGTATATCATACACAATCTCGCTCATGCACACAAAAAACAGACATGTGCTCCCCGCCAAGTAGGGTTTCACTTGGTTAAAGTCCAGATTACATTAGAGACGTAATCTCACAAGTCCAGGCAGTGACTAGGCGTGCATTTGTCAGCATCATGTCAACGACCTTGGACAGATTGTTAACATGCTGAGACTGAGGACAGAAAAGGAGAGCACGAACAGTACAAATAGCCATTTTCATGCACATTAGAAGCTATAACTCAGCTGCTCATACTCATAATATTGCACACACACACACACACACACACACACACACACACACACACACACACTCGTGTTACATGCTGACTGTTTAGAGATGAACCAGCTGCATATGGTTATGCATATATACGTGCATACATACACATATATAGCTGGACATGCATGCACACACTTACTCTTTCACCCTCTTTTTCCATACACTCGTTCATGCTCAAACCATGCAAGTCAACAACAATGAACACTCAGTCCTCAAGACACAACTAAAAAAATTCAGAGGAGGCATCAGCAATGAACTCCAGCTGGAAAAAAAAATCAATTCTGAGACATAACACAAGAAGGAACAATAAAAAGAGTGTGACATACCAGAGATCCTGTCCTCAGAAGGGGAGAAGGAGAAGATGAAGCAAAGAGGGTAGAGATAGCAAGAAAGAGAGAGAGAGAGGGAGAGAGAGAGAGAGAGAGAGCGAGCGTGCACGAGTGATGAAGAAAAACGTGCGTCTGCGTTGCGTAAGCCTCCGCTTTTCTCCACCAAATCAATTTCACACTCTCTCACCTCCTGGTCGCGATGATGTCATTCATTCATCCGTTAGGTGTTACCATGGCAACCCGGATCAGCGTGCTTGGGCTGTCTGGGTGAGTCCTTCTGATATCTCTGTTCCACCCTCTCACCCCTCCTACACACACACACACTCACACACGCACATAGAGCACCTGCCTCTTATCCTCGTAGGCCATGTGGGCTTCATCACCTGCAAAATCCTGGATTCTTCCAGCATAGCCTGATACGTCTAATACTTCTAACAGTGGGAAAAAGCTTGTGAGGCATGTAGGGAGGCATCATACCATTGCTCCAAGTGCGTGTGTGAGTGTGTAAGTGTATGTGCTCTTTTCCCCTCCACACATGCACAATTCCATTGTATCCCTAAAGCTATGTTTGCTTTTCTTGCACTCATCAGTCCTTATGTCACTCCCACCCCCTCTTTCATACTGCTCTTCACATCGGCTGAAAGCACCTGAAATACACTCAATTGGAGTGTCTTGTAATTTGCATTTTTTTAAAAATAAAATGAAGAAAAAAAAACAGAGGAAACGTTTAGAATAATGAAGTACATGAGAGATGAGACCAATAAGACCGAAAATTACACAAGCAGTGGATTTAGTTCATTATAATCACACTTTTTCATTAAACATAATTCATTTCTCAGTAGACATGCCTACAGCTGGGCCTCACTTCAAATGTGGGAATATGACTGACCCCACTTCACCTTGTTTTCCAGTCTCCTTCCCTACACTAGCCACAAATATGTCCCCCTGGAGCTACGTCTGGGTGTACAGGTTCAGAACCCCTCTTGCCCCTCTCTCCCTGCTCTGCTATAATGAATAGTTAATGGGAGGAGTCCAGCTCATTACCATGCGCTCTGTCTCTGATAATCTCCACATTGACCTTGGATGAATTGGACATCTTCATAGCTAGCAGACACGCCCCTTTTCTCAGCCCCTCTGATTAAATACGTAGCCCTTTCCCCATCCCCCATTCTTCTTGTGCTAGTTCTTATGGTCATTACACACACCTCCTTCCCAGGCACTCTGTATGGTGAAAAATGTCACCATTATCCACTGCATATGGAAATGACAATGAACTGTACAATTTCTGAAGCTAATGAAACCCTTATTATGCTTTATAACCATCTGATATGAACCTCAGGTTTCAAGTAGTATGTGTGCCATTAGGGATTTTTGTGATCGACATCCCTTAGTAGTATTCCACCTGCACTTACTGCATATCTCTGCACTACACACTGTTGAATATCAAGAAAATTATGTCTTATTGTCACTTTAGTGTAAGCAAGGAAGATTTGACAGACCTCTTCCAGTGACTCTTTCAGCACTGAAATGCACCATAATGAAAGATGAAAGAGAAAGATAAACAAAAGCCATTTTGTCTCTATCTTTCACCACAATTCAGCCCTCATGCTACAATTGCTGGTCATTTCCATCTCCAAACATTGAAGTCTGAGCGTGTTCACATAAATACATTCAAAGGACTTTTTGGGTAACCCTTTAATCAGGAGGAAGAACGGTCGTCAATCAAAGACCATGCCAAACGTTTATAAACTGTAAAGGTTGCAATAAATAATGTCACTTATCAGTCGGTACAAAGGCGAACAGGCAGCAAGCAAGAGTGAACATTTTTTATGACGACATAGAAAATATTTCAGTCGTGTATAGGTCAGGCCAGACTGATAATAGATGTCCATGGATGTCTCCAGTCAGTCATTCATTCATCTTCAGTAACTGCGCTATCCTGGTTGCGGTAGATCCAGAGCATATTCCAGGAACACTGAGCTCGAGACACATTCTGTATGGGAAACCAGTCCATTGCAGTGTCCCATGTATACACATGTATACACATATAACTCCTTTCTATGGGCAGGTCTGTGATTGACGACACTAGAACTGTCACTTACTGTGTCTATTGTGCTGTTTGCACACGTTTTACTTTAAGTAGAAATGTGTAGGTCTTACTTAGTTCCGTGTTGTTTTATGTAGCACCGTGGTCCTGGAGAAACATTGTTTCGTTTCACTGTGTACCAGCTGTATGTGGTTGAAATGACAATAAAGCCACTTGACTTGATTTGACTTGACATTCACATCCTTGTTCACACCTGGGGCAATTTAGTGTAGTCAGTATACCAGCTGGCATATTTCTGGGAGGAGGGAGGAAACCAGAGAACCTGGAGAAAAGCTATGTGCACACTGGGAGAGAATGAGAATCTTCAGATCAAACCAGGGACCCTGGAGCTGTGAGGCGGCAACCCTACCCACCGCACCACTGTGCCGTCTGGTCAGTCAGTGAATAATGAAATATTTCAGAATATCATTAGGGTCTGGAAAGATTTCCCTGAGGTCATTAACTATAATCCACTGAGAAACGGATTAGGGGCATAAAAAGAGAGACAACCACTATATGCTTCCACTCTACCCAATCAACTCAGCAGCACAACTCACATATTTCTTCATAAAATCCTTCTCCCTGTTCTAACTTGTGGAGAATCTGTGAAATTTCCTACATGTATGACAAGTTGTGTGTGATTGCAGAAAGAAGGAAGAGCTGATGGCACAGCCCCTGGGTTTACATTGTACCACTACCATCAAGCTCCTACCACATCAATTAGCATGCTGGGCATGTGAATCATTTCTCAGAAATATTCCATTGAGCATAAGGACTAATATGTGAAGCTCAGAAATACTAAGAATTATATCACATCTCTCAGAAGAGGCTAGATTGAATAAATAGTATGTCATGGGCAAATGGAAAAAGGTCAGTCTTTAGTATGAGAGCGTTAACTCTCTGTGCTAGTCTGTATTGAATCTAGAACTTGCTGTAAAGACAGGCAGAATGTTTCAAGCAGAATAGAGCCTTCAACATGTTAACACCTCAGACAAAAAAGTAGGTCATATTTCCCCTCACCAACCACACAGCCCCTTCAAAAAAAAAAAAAAAAAAAAAAAAAAAAAAACATCAAATAACAAGAGAAAGCAAGGGAGCTGGAATACAAGGATGTGAATAATTTAAAAATCAATGCAGATCTTCAGCCCGAGCCCTGCAGCTTTGTATCACACTCTGACCACAAAAAGAGCAATGATGTCTGGATTTGTAGACGCTGTGCAGCAAAACTGGCAACACCGCCCACTTGTTAATAAACACAGACACCAGCAGGGCAAATATCAAAACATACAGGATATAAATTATATCCTGAATGGACACATTGTTTTGTTGTCTTACACAAACAGGGCTTGATAATTATCTGCCACGTTTATCTTAGACAAGTAAAACTAAAGCTGTTCTCTCTTTATGCAGTGCTATAACATCCCAGAACTCGATTTAAGTGCAGCTCATTTAGATTATGATTTAGGTTCTTCACTTTTTTTTTTCCAGATAATGGCAAGTTCTTCAAGTTCTCTTCTTGCCAATACATCTTTCAAATTGCTTATATATTGATGGACAGTCCCTCTTCTGGAAGGACAAGCGTCAGATGTATTTTGTAGTAACAGCGCTGACATGAAATACTGTTGTTATAATCGAGTTACATAGTGAAGGTTTTGACAGTGACATGATTACATATTAATGATCAACTTATATGACAATACATTTCATCTAGTCTGTCAGTGGAGCATGTTATAACACTGTTATGACCAATCTATAGCTCATTCTAGGTGTCCAAGCACTAAAGAAATAATGGTACTGTTTCTTCTTCTTCTTCTTCTTCTTCTTCTTCTTCTTATTATTATTATTATTATTATTATGATTATTATTATTATTATGATCGGAAGGTCGGGGGTTCAAGCCCCAGCACTACCAAGTTGCCACTGTTGGGCCCTTGAGCAAGGCCCTTAACTCTCTCTGTTCCATGGGCACTGTATCATGGCTGAACCTGCGGTCTGACCCCAGCTTCCGGACATGTTGGGGTATGCGAAGAAAATAATTGCACTGTGCATATGTATATGTGATCAATAAAGACTCATTATCATTATCATTATTGTTATTATAATGCATGAAAGAGAATCATGCACATAAAACCACTGGCTGTGCTATTTTCCTGGCCTCCATCACCAATCAGCTTTCAACAGGCATTTCACAGTGTTTTGCAGTGAGCTACCATCTCAAAACATGGACAGTAGATCCATATACTGTTGCTTTAGTGTTCTGTTTTTAGTGTACAGTGGATGCCATTTGCAAATGGTGCTTGGATCCAGATCACAGCTTATGGTTATATTTATTTGGGTTTTAACTGTATGTTTAAATGAAATCCAACAATTTCATGATAATGTCATCTACTAATGTCGAATATAAATGACAGTGAGCTTGGTTTTGATGTTTGACATCATTAGCATTATGCACACTGAGCTACAAAAACCAGTTGTCATTATACTGTACTGGAAACCTGGAAAGTTTCATAACCACCTCATGTAATCGGATGTAACCAACTGACTAATGAAACGCTTTATTTATATTACAAAATGAACTAAAGACTTAAGGAATGGCTGCTATGGGTGTTTTTTGTTTTGTTTTGTTTTGTTTTGTTTTTTAGAAATAAAAAAAATAAAAATAATCACCTAACTGGTTTAAACCCATCTTTCTCATGCGTCTTAATCTGAAGTGTGTCTGGCAACACCAACCTTGTGGAGATTATTTACTCAGGATCATTGACTCCCCCTGGGATTACAGTGAGGGGATCATGCTATTAAGCAAATTGATTAGACAGCATTCAGTTAGTTATTACCCTACTAATAATACGCACCCTCATGCCAGCTTGGATAATGCCATGCTAATAGCTCACACAGTCAGACAGTAGCTTAATCAGATTTGACTCCACACTACTATGGGCACATTAGGGCAATTTTGACTTAGTTGATTAATCTAATGTATTAAATCACATGATCCCTTAAAAATGATGAATACTCATTCAAAAGATCAATTTCTGATTAAAAGATTTATATACACGAAATGACATAGTGAAATAAATGGCTGCTCTCAGTTCATTTAAAATGCTAAAAAGTACATGAAAGCAAGTTTGCTCCTATGGTGTCTGAATTATTGTGATACTATAATTCCTTACAATAAAGTCACGATCTTCACATGTGAATAATCACACAACTCACGTAAAATTTATACATGATTTTTATATTGTACGCATTTTCAGACGTGTATTTTTTCACATCACTCAGTAATTCCCACCAGTCCCTCCAGGATTTGACGATTGCAGAAATTAACGCAAAATCAAGCGAACTCCGCAATATTCGGAGGAGATTGCATTTTTTCAAAATGACCTCAGATTTTCCACAGAGTTGGGCCAAGACACGTCATGTGACGTCATCACAACACACATCTGGCCAAAGCCCACTTCGATTTATCCACTTCTATTCAAACATGAGTACAGCTAAAAGGTCTCATTTACCAACAATCATCACTCGAAAGTGCAATTGCAATTTTGCCAATTCAAGTAATTTTCTGCACTAAAACAAACAAAACTTTAAAAAAAAAAAAAAGCTAAGTAAGTTGCATCGCAAATGTGTAAAAATGCTGCAGCAAAATCAAGCATTTTTGGCTGCAACAATCACAAACAAACTTCATGAAATCCTGTACAGACTGATTCAGACATGTGAGTCCAACTGTGCAATTTCAGAGCATGTAGAAGTGTACATTCGCATGTTGTTCATGTGATCACATATTACTCACATAATCACATATGAAAAACATACGATCACATGAGAAATATATGTGATTTTTCTGTAAGGGCCACATACAACCCTCAAATAAGCTTCACTTGTGCTATCTCTCTCTCTCTCTCTCTCTCTCTCTCTCTCTCTATCTCTCTCTCTCTCTCTCTCTCTCTCTCTCTGACAACATGGTGAGTGTTTGTGCTTTCATTGCTTACAGTGACATGAAGAGTCCCATGAGGACACATTGATCTCTACTGTCTTCTGATAGATTGCCTTGACTTTGTTTTTATTTGGGTTGGTCATGTGACTATGTTGAAGAGGAAAATATGTCTATCCAATTACAATTCAAGTACACTGTGATTTACTGTCTTCTTTACCAATGATTACCTCTACAGCTAAGTGTGCAACATCAACATTTAGATGACTCAGTAAGTTGCAAAAAAAACCTGCTAAAATCTGTCATGTGCCCATTTGTACAGTCACGTTCACGGCTGCTGCACACTCACCTCCAACCCACTTCTCTTCTGTTCTGCTTATTGTCACTCACATTGATTTTATTCTATTGTGCTGATACGCTCTATATGTGCACTAAATAAACAGAATTTCCCATGCATTTCATAATAAATAAAGATTCTATATCAGATCTCCAAGGAATATTGCTCTTGAAGATGGTGTGAAGATATCCTTGCCAAGGTTAACAGGCTGCTTTGAAATGATCACATAGTAAAAATGAGCAATCGCAACTACATTTCACCAAAAATAAGATCAGCAGTGGCTGTATTTATGATATTAAATCAGATTCAATCAGGAAGCTCTCGACTGCATGCACCTTCATCCCTCATTCATGCGAAGACTGGGATAATGTCAAAACGCTGCACTTTACATACAGCAGTCATGCTCCGGCGCCAACAGAGACTAAAAACAGAAATATGCTAATGCAAGACTCCCTGGGTGCTGTAGAATATGTCACTTACTCAACAAATATACAGACAGAGATAAAGACAGAACAGGAAAATGAGAGATACACAAGAGTGAAGAAGGTATACATGAATGTTCTTCCTCACCATCTGTAAAAGTTGTATTGTTGCACTTCGTGTACTCTAGTGGTTTTTTCCAGTCAAGCGGAAAAGAGCTGGTCAATGCAGACAATAGCATCGATATCACTGACAGGCAGATTCTCAAAGGCTCTTATCTCAGCTCTAAATTAGTGTGAAACCATCCATCCGGTCACATTTTAAAGCATTGTAATCTTTTATATTTGAGTTTGAAACACAGCCTTTTCTCATAGCTGGAATCTTTTAGTTTTTGTAGTCATGCTCAGAATGTATTAGCTGATATGCAAAACAGCAAGACTCAAGTACCTATGAGAGAAGAACTAATGAGATATAATTGAGGATCTGAGGGAATACATTTCAGTTTGTGGGGTGTCCAGAATGCAAATTAGGGAGGTAATAATATAGAGGTTTGTATCATTTTAAGGAACGTTTATATTGATTTGATCACTGCTCCTACTGCTGTCTGACATCCACCTGAATGCATGAGCTTGCCACAGTTACCTATTTAATTGTCCAGATGAGGAAAACAATCATGAGTTTATTTTGTATAATTCCTCATCCCACCAAAATGAATTTCTGGTTATGCCACTGCCAGCACAGCACATGACACATGCTTCTTAATTGTTGTTAGATGTGAGTGTGACTTACATCAAGCGCGAAACACAGGTGTTGATTTTAACCCATATTTCAAACCGGGGTCAAGCCCGTCTTGGTAGAAACTGGAGTGCACATATTTATGGCAGTTTACGGTAACTGCCCTTCGGATGGGGAAAAAAGACTGACACCCTGTCAGTTTTAATTAACCCCATGGAGATGTGAGCTTGCATGCTACACAATGGCAGTTGATACCCTAATGGTCTACTGTAAATTCTGGATAGTGTAAAAATATTGAGTAGTAGTGTCCATCCATCCATCTTCTATACCGCTTTATCCTTTTCAGGGTCACGGGGAAACCTGGAGCCTATCCCAGGGAGCATCGGGCACAAGGTGGGGTACACCCTGGACAGGGTGCCAATTGAGTAGTAGTGTATTACATGCCATTTCACTATAATTTTTTTCCAAGTTCACAGGGGTCAGATGAAATGAGGCTGTGTGAGACTATTGTGTGTGAAAATCCCAGGATCAGCAGCTTATGAAATACTCAAAGCAACATCCATGCAATGACCAAAGTAATATTTTTTCCCCATTCTGACAAAAACATAGACTGATATACTGATAAATATAATATGTGGTTATACGTTGTCATATATTTTTTGTATAAGGATCCTCTTCATATACAGCATTTTTCTTCTCTTTCAGCTGCTCCCGTTTGGGGATGCGACAGCAGATCACTCGTCCACATATTTGATTCTGGCACAAGTTTTATGCCGGATGCCCTTCCTGATGCAACCCTCCTCATTTTCTGGGCTTGGGACCAGCACTGAGAGTGCACTGACTTATGCACCCCTCCAGTGGCTGGACAGCGGTGGTGAGAGTGCCACATGCTAGCCACTAGTCCACCAGGGAACCCTGCTTCATATACAGCATCATGGAAAATATTATATAACTCCAATCTGATTGGAATATATTTGGAATATATCTTGCATACATTTTAACTATTAATGAAACAATACAAATAACACAAAAGAATCTAAGCCTGACCCATTGGGAGGGAAAGCTAAACAATTCAGGCACATTCTTAAAATAATGCCTTTGTAGCAAACCACCCATTTTCAGTCCTGATGCATTCATTCCTCCTTCAGACTTGTCCTACACTTCCTCCTCTCTTTGAAACACTCCAGGCTCATTAATGTTACCACAGCTCCTCTGAGCCTCCGATCAGTAACAACTTCTGGTTGTTGTCCAACACAGACAATTCTCTCCTCAAGACAGTTGCTCTAATCATTTTAAAGAGCACATTGAAACTTTCTACATCTATGCTGTATGACATATTACCTCATCTGTTTTTGTCTGAATTGTATGCATTAGCTTTTTATCCAATTTAGTCACTTTAGATGAACCAACGTAGCCAATGTAACAGATGCTAAATGAGTTTGTGTCTTTGGCTGAAATACAGTGAATTAATTACTCTACATACCAGTCTTAAAATAGAAAGTCCAGAGAGGTTTTTGAGTGCATCTGTGTGTGTGTGTGTGTGTGTGTGTGTGTGTGTGTGTGTGTGTATGTGTGTGTGTGTGTGTGTGTGAGAGAGAGAGGGAGAGAGAGAGAGAGAGAGAGAGAGAGAGAGAGAGAGAGAGAGAGAGAGAGAGAGAAATCTAGGAAAACACAAACACAAATCTGCACAACTAAAGCAACAGGCAGTTTTCTGCTAATTCTGCCAAAACATATTTTGTGAATATTTTGTGTTTGTTTTGCCATGACATTTTGTTCACTAAATTAAAAATAATCTTACTATTAATCATCAAATCACTCTTTGTGTAAGTATCTAGCTACATCTAATTTGGCTGGACATTAACTCTCTGAAATTAATAAATATATGTATTTATTTATTACATGTAGCTATATAAGCTTTCTGGCAGAGGCAGTCAGGTTTTCATTTAATATGTGTTGATATTTGATAGAGTCCATGATGTCATGCATCCTAACAAAATGTCCAGGTCCTCTGGCAGAACAACTGAGGTACTTTTCCATATGGCTACCTCTCTGTGTGCACCAAAACCAGCTCTGGTGTTTATTGCCAAAAACCTCCATTTTAGTTTCATCTGACAGTAGAACCCGATCCCATTTGAAGTTCCCGTAGTGTCTGGCAAACTGAAGATGCTTGAGTTTGTTTTTGGATGAGAGTAGAGGCTTTTTTCTTGAAACCCTTCCAAACAACTTGTAGTGATACAGGTGACTTCGGATTGTAGTTTTGGAGAATTTCTGACCCCAAGACGCAACTAACTTCTGCAATTGTCCAGCTGTGATCCTTGGAGATTTTTTTGGCCACTCTAACTATCCTCTTCACAGTAAATTGAGACGACCTCAATGTCCTCTTCCAGGTTGATTGATAACATTTTGAGTTGACTGGAACTTCTTAATTATTGCCCTGATGGTGGAAATGGCCATTTTCAATGGTTGTGCTATTTTCTTATAGCCTCTTCCCATTTTGTGTAGCTCAATACCTTTTGCCGCACATCACAGCTATATTCCTTGGTCTTTCCTATTGTTATGAATGACTAAGGGAATTTGGCCGATGTGTTACCTCACATTTGTGAGGTAACATGTTTGAACAATTTCCTGTTCCTAGTCACCTAGGTGTACTAAATTTTTTATATATCATTGGGAATATACTTCAAATATATATATTCTCATATGAATTCATAGGGATGCCAATAATTGTTGCACACCTATATTTAACAAGGATATTATTTTTTGGATAAACCTGTGTTGTGCTTGCAGTTGTTTGATATTCATGAGAGAAGAGTATTTTTGTGAAATTTTTGAACAAAAGATCAAAAGGTTAAACACAGCCATCTTTGCTCATATTTACCAAAGGTGCCAGTATTAGTGGGAGGCACTGTATATATTTTTATGGTTCACTGCTTTAGCAGGACAGAAATGTTAAAGTGTTCAACATTCCATTCCAACGTTAATGCCTAAAATTCTTACCGGAATGTTCTGTGAACAAGCTGTACTTTGTGGTAACTCCTTTAAGAAACACATGACCAATTCTGCTCGTTTTCCTTGAGAAATTAAAACATTGCAACATAAAATAGAAAAGAGCCCTTTGCTACACAATACCCACAGTGTAGCAGAGCTGTAAATCAAATCTGTACTCAGAGTAAACTGCAACTTGCATGGAGGGAATTTCAATATTAGACAATCATTTCCTGGGCTCATGCTCCCACAACGAGACATCCAGCGTATACATAGTCATCAATCACACTCATCCATCTCTCATTTACAGCCATTATACAACACTGGCCAAATGCTGCTCACCTGAAATGTGCTGTAATATTTTGCATCCTAGTCGAGTGATGTTTCAGGGATGACTATTTTTACATGAACCTCTTATGACAAGGCATCCCGGTCTATTCATCAGATATTAATAAACCACAAGTCATTGCAAGATTCTAGGGTGCTGATATTTGGCCTCAGAAAAGAATTACAAGTTGTAGACATAGATGTCACTCTACACCTCATCTGGTGCTTTCAGACTGAGAGACTGATTTAAGCTCAGAGAGGAAAACATGACAGGAGTGGAAGCTGTGGTTTGACAGTGGATCATATCACGCAGCAGCACACAGCCAAAGAAAACTCATCATAATTCCAGATGACAAAAATTTGATTACGCTTTCACAGAGTTTCAGAGTGTTCCCATGATGCACAGTTGAGCACACACTGAGTTATACTCTAAAGCAGATGGTGACAAAGAAAGATGAAAGGTCAAATTCATTTGAAATTTTAAAATAGGAATGTTAAAAAAGGAGGAGAAGAAGAAGGAAGTAAGCAACAGTCTCTATCTCTCTCTCTCTCTCTCTCTCTCTCTCTCTCTCTCTCTCTCTCTCTCTCTCTCCGTGTCTCTCTCGCTCTCTGTCTCTTGGGAGGCAGACATTTAGATGAGATCTCACCCATAAAATAACCAGTCCAAACCAGATAAGGAAACAGCAGCAAGTGTACTTAGAATAGCTGTGTGGGGAAGAATGAGGGAGTGATGAAGAGAAAGAATGAGATGGAGGAGGTTGGGTGGGGGTTAGGTGGTGTCTTCAGCTGAGGTAGAGCATCCTAAATCAGGTTAATGTGATGGATTTGTTCCAGCTCCCCTACTGGAGCCTCTAAACTGGAGGCATGTCAAGAACAGCAGCGTTCTTAAAGATCCTAAAGACACCATCTGCAGGCTCACCTTAATCTGATTCCACTCTTTACCAAACACACATACACACACACACACACACCACACACACACACACACACACACACACACACACACACACACACACACACACACACACACATTTCTCCACATACTGAAATGTCCTTGGGCAAGACATTGAACTCCAAGTTGCTCCCGATGGCAAGTTAGCACCTTGCATGGCAGCTCTGTTACCATTGGTGTGTGAGTGTGTGTGAGTGTGAATGGGTGAATGAGACACAGTGTAAAGTGCTTTGTAGAACCGTTAAGGTTAAAAAAGTGCTATATAAGTGCAGACCAGAAGTGTGGAAACATTGGTACCCTTTAAAACAATGGGCGAAATGTCTGCATAAAAAAACATTGGCTAATGATTCAGGGGTTCTTGTCAAGATTGAAGGTATCATGATTATCCTTGAAGTATAAGGATATTTATTCTGTTCAACAAAACAGACTTTACATGAAAACTGTAATGAATTTCCTGGTTGCACAGTTGCACTATTTGACCATGTCGTACACAGTTATAGAAGGGATTTATTTATAATAACCACTATCCGTGGATAGCCAGATGAGAATGGGCTCCCTTTTGAGTCTGGTTCCTCTCAAGATTTCTTCCTCATATCATCTCAGGGAGTTTTTCTTTGCCACCTCTTGCTTGCTCATTAGGGACAAATTCCTACATTTAAAATTGATATCCTGAATGTGTTTATCTCTGTCCAATGTTAAAAGCGGTATACGAAAAATGTAATCGAATTGAATTGATTTTGAATCCAAATCAAAAATCAACTTTGTGCAAAGATCATCTAGGTCTCTGGATATGAACCGTATGGAAAAGGGGGATTCTGAAATGATGACTGTAGTCCACATGCACAAACATAAGAAAGGAAACTTGACTGTAATATGCTGTATTTGCTAAGGGCATTAGTGATATAACTGCATTGCAAAATAGGCTTTGTCTGTCTGTTGTCAACTTTGTCTTATGTTCTAGCTATAGCCTTTTTTTGTTAGAGCAGTGTAAGCCATGTACTTCAAGCTGTATCAGTTCAGCAGGGCATCTGATAAAGCTGACCACAACAGGGAGGAGAAGGATGTATCTGTGGGGGATTGCACTGGTGCTATGGAAACATGTGAGTGGCAGAAAGAGCTAGGACTCCTATTCTCCTAATGAGTGACAGGGTCTACCCACATGCACTAAAGACATCTGGACGGGTGACCTGAGGTCCACAAACCCAGGACAAACCACCTGCTGCTTACATGCAGACACACACACACACACACACACACACACACACACACACACACACACACACACACACACACACACATATGCTGGAAACTGGAAAGTGTATTTGAGAATTATACTTAAATTAGTATACCTCACTTCCAGTTTGCAACACATTTTAGACCACATCCAACAGTCTACACCTCAAATACTCCAAATCTTGGGTAGAATCACACAGACACAGTCTTACCTTACAGTATTAATCCACACGAAAGTCCTTTGCTGATACCTTACAAAGCTATATCAAGCAAAAGTCCGTTGTAGGAACGAGCTCTTCACATACTACTCAGACAGAATAAGATCCAGAATTTCATCTGTACTAGTGACAGACAGTGAGGGAAAGAGAGAGCAGTATGCATTCAGCAGTAAGGAACTTTGGAAAAGATAAAAAGCAGAGTAGGGCACAGAGTGGGATGAGACAGATGTAAATCTATAATTGCATCTGCTCAGCAGAGGCCAGCTGCCCTGAAACAATGACCGAGGACTTCTGTTTGCCCTGAAACTGAGTGTGTGAAAGATGGAAAGAAGGGGTGCAGGAGGAGGAGTAAGGGAAAAAAGGGAGGAGAGAGAAGGAGGGGTAGGGTTATTAATTATGCGCCTCTGTGGGCTGTCCAGTTCACTCCTTCCTTGGCTCCTGCCTGCAGCCATCACATGCAGATGAAGAGGGGGAAGAAGGGCAGCATGAAATCACTGACATGCTGTCATATCTTCCCCAAGCATCCTGCCCCTCAAAAATAAACATGAAAAACAAATCTCCTCTGCTTCTTCCGCTCACACAACTCTCGCTGGTTGGTATTAGCATAACAAAGACAAGTGCTTGACCCTCCAGATCTCTCTCACACACAGCGAGAGTCAACCAGACAGAGAGAGAGAGAGCGAGAGAGAGAGAGAGAGAGAGAGAGAGAGAGAGAGAAAATACCAGTATAGAAAAAATACCAGTTCAGAAATGAGTTCAAAGAGTGTTTTATATGTAGCAAATAGCTGAAGTGAGTATAAGAGAATAAGAAAGGAAGAGCTCTGTACAAACCAGATAAGAGTGTGTAGCGCACTGAGACTTTGAAAGATACACTCTTCCTAGTTCAGGACAACACATTTTGCGTTGATTTCAACACAAGCAGTGTGTTAGTACATTTAACACGTGGTGTGTGTTATTTTGAACACATCTTTGTGTGGAAATATTTAACACATCATGTATTCATTTTAACACACCTCTGTGTTTAGTTAAGGACAACACAACTGATGCATCTTCTTACAAATCTGTTTATTTTGAGAAGACAGAGTCCCACTCTCTTCCATTTGAAAAGCTGTAAAAGAGCAAAAGGAGTGTTGGTTAGTTGTTAGCTGCAAAATATGGACAAATGCCTTTGGGCTTCAACTGCGAAATTGTGTTACAGAATCCCAAATTGTGTAATTTTGGAAATGTGACCTCACAAAATGGCACAGTAGACTCACCGGGAAAATCTAGCTAACTTGCGAATATTTCTTTTCCTGCCTTTAGCAACTCACCGCCAATTTTTTTGCACAACCTCATTAAGTCAATCTACATTACAGAGATAGTAGAAAGAATTACAACCTACTGTAACCCCCATCTACTCTTTTATGTCACAATAACCTTGTGAAGAACTTTAAGCTGTCACAATCAAAGGCATAAAGCAATGAACATTCACTTTGAGGCGAGTTCAGAGTTGGATGATGATGTCAGCATTGCAGTCTGTAACGTGATTGGGCAATAATGTGTGAATTTGTTTCTTTTTTAAACACATTTTATTGGATAATTGAACATGTGTTGAAATAGTAATAACACCAAAAGTGTGTAGGATATTAACACATCCTTTCTGAGTGCATATATAATAACAGAGGTTGACAGAGAGCTCCTGAGTGTCCAGATGGGATGAGACAGTGTGGATTCATCCCCATAAATGTAATAACATTGACATAACATTCCTTTTTGGACTCTATGTTCTTGATCTGTCCATTTTTTTTTTCATTCTCCCAATTTACAGTAGTAACAGTTATTTGGACCAGCCTTTATGAGGTACAACCAAAACATTGTGGGTTTTTTATGTACCTGGATACATATTGGTGTTGTGAGTCTGAGTGAGCTTTTCAGCGAACAGTAATCACTTTCCCTTACTGCAGACACATTTCATATGTCAGCCACACTGCTGTTTAATATTTTACTCAAGCCTCTAGTCTTCTGGGAAAATGTTCTACTGGCTGTGTGAGTGTTGCTCTGGGGGATATGACTTCACATAGCCATGAATGGCCTAAAAATGGCATCTCAATTCATTTCTCCAAACATTCACATTTTGATCACTAAGATGAGTTTTGTGGTTTGTTAAATGTAATTCATGACTGTAAAATGGATGTATTTATGCTAAAGAAAATGTTTGTTTTTGTTTTTGGTGGTCTGTGCTTATAGAATCTGACCAATATGGGTATGGGTCAGAAAAGCAATTAACATGCAGCTGATACCCCATATTACACCATTCACCAACTGCCATCTTGAAATCCTTCACATCTCTCATTCCTGCAGCCCAAAAAAAAAAAAAGTGTGTAGTAAAATCAATCAGTTTTGGTTATTTATTGTATTCTAATCCCTTCCTGTCTTTCCAGCAGAAGCAAGAGACCTTGAAGAAAAGCGTGGCGAACAGGACATTTTTCATTGGCTTGTCTTGTGGCAGAGGGTGTGATAAATAGGCCTCCACTTTGCAGTGCCTGCTGTCTTTCTTACCCCGTGTTCTATGAGACGCGTCTCAGACACATTAATTATTAAAAGCCTAAATGCAATTCCAAAAACATTGCATGAATAAACAAGAAGCATTGCAACAGGGCCTCTTCTCAAGGGAGAAGTAAACATAAAAATAAATAAAAAAACACCAGGCCAGTATCATTACAGTATCATCATCCTTACTACATTGATATGCAGTGCTACTTTAAAAAAAAAAAACCTCAGACAAATCATTCAGAGAAACAAATATTTGTGAGTTCTATGGAGAAATTAAGTCATATAAGAAAAGATCAGTTTTATCCATTTACATTATACTGAAATTCTTTCCATGCCATTTATATGCTACTGTATCCAGGCCCAGTGTCATACAAAAAATATATAATGATAGAATTTCTGTATTACATATGAGCACAGGAAACTGACACTTATCAGGCAAAATGTACAACCCTGCCAAATCCTAGCTCACACCTCATTTGAACTCCACACATTTAAGCAGCTAAGAAGCAGACCCTGCAGGTACAATTCAGTCTAAATTTCTGTGTTTTTTGTCTTTGTGCCTGTGGTTCTGAATGAAATAAAAATCTGTGGGTGTTGCAGAAGAAGCCAATTTTTCATGTGGCAAGCCGTTTTTCTTACACAGATGCATGGGCAGTTGGAAGGATAGTGATGCTCCTGCTCTCATTTAGTAATGAGAATCAGGACTGGTTTTGAGAGGAATGTGTTGTGGGAGGGGTGTGCAGTGGGACGCAAAAAGTGGATAATGTAGAAAGAGTCATTGCCCATAGTATCTTGCACTAATTAGGTAATTAGGAAAGCCAGATGATGGAAGGAGAAAGAGAGAAAAAAAGAAAGAGGGGGGGTGGGTGGGGGGGTGGCGGCAAATGCCCTGCTGAAAAAAAAAACCTAATAGAAACCATCACAGAAATACTAATGGCTTCCACTACAAATACCATTACAAACCATCAGCTAACCATTAAAACCATTACCATTATTGGTCCTTAATGGTATCCATTAGACATCCACCAATAGAAGGCAACAGATGTACCAGTTGAGAGCCCCAGGATCCATTACAGTTTCCATTAAAACCAATACAATTCCTATTATAACCATTATAAAATTTCATGAGGGTTTCTATTGTTGCTGTTTTTTCCAGCAGGGTGATCAAATGCAGGTGAGATCAAATGTGTATGAGATGAGGCCTGACACAGAAAGGACTGAATCAAGGGAAGAAATAGTTGAAAACTCATGACTTGCCTATTGTGTTCCATTCAAACGTGATCAAGTTGCTATTTTCCACTTTCATAACTCTGTTTTGTTTTGCGGTTTTTATCATCTGGTTTGGCTTGAGGTAGTTTTTCTCAAATTGTCTATAACTGTGGTCTGGTCAGATGTGATCTGCCATAGAAAATGAATGGGCAAGACAATAAAAAGCTAGAGTGATATATTTATATCCCTCTCTGAAACTTTCTTTTTACTATCACAAACACACAACCTCATTATGTTCTCACCAGGTTTTTGCATCAATGCTTTATAAACATTTTTAAGGAACCCCACCTATTTGTGACCACATGCAGCACAGATGCCTTGGACATAAGGGTGATGCTATAAGGCAGAAAGGAAAAAAATAGGCTGAAACAATGCACATTGTGTGTTTTACATTCACAGTGGTACTTGAATGTTTAATGATAATGAGAGATATACCACAGCATGTCAGGAAGCTGGGGTCAGAGCGCAGGTCAGCCATGATGCAGTGCCCTTGGAGCAGAGAGGGTTAAGGGCCTTGCAGAAGGGCCCAACAGTGGCAGCTTGGCAGTGCTGGGGCTTTAACCCCTGACCTTCTGATCAGTAACCCAGAGCCTTAACCGCCAAGCCACCACTGCCCCCAGGGCATTTATGACCTTTATGACCCTTTATGACAAAAATATTATACTTGGTCATTTATTTGTCCTGGTCTACCCTCTGGACAGCATAGAGGTGGTGGGGGAGAGGAGGATGTTAGCAAAGCTTGCATCAATCATGGGCAACTCCTCTCACCCTCTGCATGGGGTCCCTGAGCAGCTCCTTCAGCAGCAGACTGCTGCACCCACAGTGTAAGAAGGGGCACCACCGCAGGTCCTTCATCCCTACAGCAGTCAAACTCTTTAATGCAAAAACAACATGATATGGCACTGCTGGCTGTTTTTGCATCATCAGCCAACACATTCACAATAATTCTGCAATATGAACATTTATTCATTTATTACTCTCCGTTGCTTATCCTCTACTGTGAACTGTGCAATGTTCCGTTTGTCTCTTATCAATAACAACAAAATGTAGCATGGCTAGCTGGGTTTTTTTTTTTTTTGCAACATCAGCCAACACATACATAAAATTCTGCACTATGTATATTTATTCATTTATTACTATTTGTTGCTCACCCTCCGCTGTGAACTGTGCAATATTCCATTTGTCACTTATCTGTATATAAACGAGGTGTTACTCATCTGTATATAATCATATTCTTATTCATCTGTACATACATTAAGGTGTTCATAGTGTACATATTACTGTTATTATTATTTTTTACTACTATTATTCTTATTTTTCTCTTCCTAATATATATATATACAGTGCATCTGGAAAGTATTCACAGCGCTTCACATTTTCCACATTTTGTTATGTTACAGCCTTATTCCAGAATGGGTTAAATTCATTATTTTCCTCAAAATTCTACAAACAATACCCCATAATGACAACATGAAAGAAGTTTGTTTGAAATCTTTGCAAATTTATTAAAAATAAAAAACAAAAAAAGCACTTGTACATAATTATTCACAGCCTTTGCTCAATACTTTGTTGAAGCACCTTTGGCACCAATTACAGCCTCAAGTCTTTTTGAGTATGATACCTCAAGCTCGGCACACCTATTTTTGGGCAGTTTCTCCCATTCTTCTTTGCAGGACCTCTCAAGCTACATCAGGTTGGATGGGGAGCGTCGGTGCACAGCCATTTTCAGATCTCTCCAGAGATGTTCAATCGGGTTCAAATCTGGGCTCTGGCTGGGCCACTCAAGGACATTCACACAGATGTCCTGTAGCCACTCCTTCGTTATCTTGGCTGTGTGCTTAGGGTCGTTGTCCTGTTGGAAGATGAACCTTCGCCCCAGTCTGAGGTTCAGAGCACTCTGGAGCAGGTTTTCATCAAGGATGTCTCTGTACATTGCTGCATTCATCTTTCCCTCGATCCTGACTAGTCTCCCAGTTCCTGCTGCTGAAAAACATCCCCACAACATGATGCCGCCACCACCACGCTTTGCTGTAGGGATGGTATTGGCCAGGTGATGACTGGTGCCTGGTTTCCTCCAGACATTCAGGCCAAAGAGTTCAATCTTTGTTCAATCTTTGGTCTGAGAGTCCTTCAGGTGCCTTTTGGCAAACTCCAGGCGGGCTGTCATGTGCCTTTCACTGAGGAGTGGCTTCCATCTGGCCACTCTACCATTCAGGCCTGATTGATGGAGCTCTGCAGAGATGGTTGTTCTTCTGGAAGGTTCTCCTCTCTCCACAGAGACATGCTGGAGCTCTGTCAGAGTGACCATCTGTTTTTTTTGTCATCTCCCCGACTAAGGCCCTTCTCCCCTGATCGCTCAGTTTGACCGGGCGGCCAGCTCTAGGAAGACTCCTGGTGGTTCCCGACTTCTTCCATTTATGGATGATGGAGGCCACTGTGCACATTGGGACCTTCAATGCTGCAGAAATGTTTCTGTACCCTTCCCCAGATCTGTGCCTCGATACAATCCTGTCTCAGAGGTCTCCAGACAATTCCTTGGACTTAATGGCTTGGTTTGTGCTTTGACATGCATTGTTAACTGTGGGACCTTATATAGACAGGTGTGTGCCTTTCCAATTCATGTCCAATCAACTGAATTTACCACAGGTGGACTCCAATCAAGTTGTAGAATCATCTCAAGGATGATCAGTGGATACAGGATGCACCTGAGCTCAACTTTGAGGGTCATGGCAAAGGCTGTGAATACTTATGTACATGTGCTTTTTGTTTTTTATTTTTAATAAATTTGCAAAGATTTCAAACAAACTTCTTTCATGCTGTCATTATGGGGTATTGTTTGTAGAATTTTGAGGAAAATAATGAATTTAATCCATTTTGGAATAAGGCTGTAACATAACAAAATGTGGAAAAAGTGAAGCACTGTGAATACTTTCTGGATGCACTGTATAGTATATATTTTTAGCCATTTTTTCTATTCTATTCCTATTTAATGTGTATTCTTTCTTATCTGTTTTTTTTCCCCCACTGTGGGATCAATAATGTTTTATCTTATCTTATCTTCTTTATTGAGGAAAATGATTCAATATTACATATCTGTGAGTGGCAAAAGTATGTGAACCTCTAGGATTAGCAGTTAATTTGAAGGTGAAATTAGAGTCAGGTGTTTTCAATCAGTGGGATGACAATCACATGTGAGTGAGCACCTTTAAAGAACAGCGATCTATCAAAGTCTGATCTTCATAACACATGTTTGTGGAAGTGTATTAAGGCACAAACAAAGGAGATTTCTTAGGTCATATTTATGCAGAAATATAGAAAATTCAAAAGGGTTCACAAACTTTCAAGTACCACTGTAAATACTAGATGTTTATTGCAACCCTAATCATTAAACCCTTCTCACATGTGTGAATCAGTTCATTACTGTTTTGACACAGATTATACGAAGCTTGTTCCATTTCCTGTGGGACAGAAATCTCTCCACCCATGCCTCTTTCTCTTCATCACCCCCTCCTTTACTCCGTCACTGAGCCACATTCACACGTTCCTGACATCAGTTTCCGCCAATCTTTTAGCCATCACCACGGCAGTGCACTAAAACATTCAGCCATCAGAGGACTGACTAGTCCACACATTCCTCTCACTCAGTAGGCATGCGCACAGCCAGATGCTCATTTTTTGGGTTTGTTTTTTTGCAAAGCCTTCAAAGGCACAGGCCAATCACGTTTGGCCTTTCACTTGGCCCTGCTTCTTCAGTATGAGTTGAGCTTTAGCCATTTCTTTTTATTTTCTTTGCCAGTCTTACTCCTTCCAGCTCCCAGCTGTCAGCCTTCCGCTACACAAGGTCAAGATGCTTTGTTGCCATATACAGTCGGGTTCATAATTATTTAGCCAGTGGCACAGTTTTTGTAATTTTGCCTCTGTACATCACCGCAATGGATTTGAAATGAAGCAATCAAGATGTGATTGAAGTGCTTATGGTATAATGCTGCACCATGTGTGCGCATATTTGCATCGCTTTAACTCCTCTCTGTAATTCCTGCCTTCTCGCACACCAATTGGTCGATTCTAAAAGGCTTGCAGCGACTATTGGCCAAATCCCTGCCTCTCAACCATTAGCCTACTCTCAGTGAGCACGAAAGGTGAAGCACTGTTGTGTACAGCATCAAAAAGTTGCTTGACAATAGGAGCAAATGACAGCTGTCCTGAGTCGAAACAATGCCTATGGCCATGGTAATTTCATGTTCTCACATTGCTTCCTATTACATGACCATTCAAATGTGTAAAAGATGGCAGAATGTATACTAATCCATCCATCCATCCATTTTCTGTACCGCTTATCCTACACAGGGTCACGGCAACCTGGAGCCTATCCCAGGGAGCACGGGGCACAAGGCTTGGGACACCCTGGATGGGGTGCCAATCCATCCTGGATGGGGTGCAGGACACAGTCACATGCTACCTATAACAATTCTTGGTGTACAGAAATGTAAATTTTTGGTTTGAACCAAAGAATTACAGCTTTTCTGTTTGCCATGTTTCATTTTCAGAAGAAACATGGCATGAACCTAGTAAAGGACTTTGAAACACTTAAAAAATTTGAAATGATGAATGCAGCTAGCAACCTGCCTTTATGTGTGTGTGTGTGTGTGTTTGTATGTGAGTGTCTATAATCATTTCCCTCACATCATGTCATCAATGAGACCTTGTGTTATAATGCATAATAGTGTCAATGCTGATTGACAGATATTAGATTTTATCCCTTTCATCTAATAGATAATTTATAATATAATGAAGATACATGATATCTCAAAATACATATATTTATAACTTTCCTTATATATTTATCAGTTTCCTGATGGAGAGAAGTGAATCAATGAGATGGTTAGCAGGATGTTTTGGGCTATAAGAAGTTTCTGTGCTTGACATAGCAGTCTGTCATGATGAAGAGATGCAGAGAGATCCAGTCTTGTATTTGTAGATGCTGTGCCGACCATCACGCTGAGCTGTCTGCTTTCATGTACTGTTGCACCGAAGCACCAGACAGTGATGGAAATGTCAGCATGCTTTCAGTAACAGCTCAGAAGAAATTTATCATTGCCTTCTTTGACACCTCAAACAAGCTTGGTATTATTTTTGAAGGTATGCAAACTTCACAGCACTTGTGCTGTCCCCCATGGTTTCAGTTATTCTTAAAATCTTTACATGAAAGAATATATACATTGTAAATTCTGACCATCAGTGATGAGTGGATAAAGAATATCTTCTTTCTAATTTGCTACAATTTTTTTGTTGGTTGTTACATTGAGATTCAGATAGTTTACAGTACACCATTTTATGCATGTATGCAGATATATCACCTTTTTGGAAATTAATTGTAGTATCATTAACAAACACTTGCACTTTCACTTTGTCAGGGGGTTATTGAGGGCATTAGTGTATTCTGAATGATTTGAATTCTTTTTGCTGCCAAATGAGCCAGCTAAAGACAGGCGTGAAAAGAATTACAGCACAGAGACATAGCAGAAAAGAGATCTAACAAGGTCGAAGACAGTTGTAGAGGGATCTTGGTTCACTTCTCCATGCAGAATATTTTAAGCTTTTGTATTTTCTTAGCTTTGTGCATGTGGACTTCCCACTTCAGTTCAGAGCACAGATTTTTGTAGGTTTCAAATCTGCAAAACACTGATTTCTTGTATTTCTTTGTTGCTTTGGAAGTATCTTTGGCTTATCCTGTTGATGAAAGATTCTGTGCCCAAATCTTAACCTCCTGGTAGAGACAACAAAGTTTTAAATTGAATCCTGGTACTGTCTTCTTCACAAGTGACCCTGAACCACCAGCTACAAAACAGCCCTAAAGCATCACTGATCCACCACCACATATTACAGCAGGAATCAGGTGCAGTTCTTTATCAGGTGTAGCCCCCTTTAGTCTCCAAATGTGCTGATGGTGTGCACTTTTGGTCTCATCAACACACAATGCCAGTTGTAGATATAGTGATGCTTGGTGTTCAGGAGCTGCACTTTGGAAAGACTACTTTCATGGAACATTTACAAACAGCTTGATGTTAAGAGGCAATGGTAGCTCAGTGGTTAAAATGTTGGACAGAAGGTTGTGAGTTCAAATGCCAGCACTACCAAGCTGTCACTGTTGGACCCTTGAGCAAGGCCCTTAACTCTCAGTTGTATAAATGAGATAATTGCCAGTTGCTCAGGACAAGGGTGTTTGCCAAATGCCATTGCATTATGAAAAGTGTGTTTAACAGTTAATTTTGAAGCTTGACGACCACAAAAAGCAACTAAACTGCAATTCTAAAACTGTGATATTTACGCGTTACACTTGTTTTCTCTCCTTCAATACCCTCTTCACTGTGTGGCATAACAGTGTGCTCTTTTGTAGTATAAAAAGCAACAGGAAAAAAATACACAAAGGAAAACATCTTGACACAAATTGCATACCAGTTATTGAAAATTGGCATTTTGTATTTCAAGTTTATAGTTCATATATTATGCAGTATACACTGTTACAAAAGCTATTAAACATTACCTCTCTAAACTCTGTACACACTTACACTCTAGAATTTTAAATGTGTTAAAATATTTAAGCAATGACAATGTAACTGTATGCAGAGTCTGTCATAACACAATTTTATATTAAATTCATAGGGTCCTGTTGTGCCTCATCTCTAAATGGGTTTTGCTGTAATAAAAGTTGCAATACGTAAACCAGTATCCATTGATGCATGAGTAAATATAGACAGAGGAGATGCAGAGATTCTTGCTTTCTCAGAACCTGCATTCCTATAGTTCTTTAATTTCAGGCTTCCTTCATTCACTTCCTACATCCATTGACCATATTATTCCACTACTTTGTGCATTGGGTGTGTGTGTATACTGCTAATATCTTGTCAAAACTTTCCACAAAATTTGAACTGGAGTAAACTTTATATACTGTATATAAAAATGGCACAGCTATATAACTCAACTCAACCAGATCTGCGGAAATCAAAAGCTGAGCAGAAAAGCTGAAAATCATTGGAATTATCAGCATGATAGTCTGAGTAATGACACTTGACAATGTGCAAGAAAGGAAAATGAATTTGGCTTTCAGGGAGAAAATCAATTCAGTATATACTGTATAAGAGCCATGTGACCATACAATTTGCTTTTGAAAAATATTCAAAAGAGCTAGAGCAAAAGGCATCACAGAGGACTCATTGATCTTCATTCAGTATCCCCAAAGGTTTGGGTTTAGCTGATCGGATCGTTAGATCACACTGCTCCTGAGAAGTCGATATTTCAGCAAGGGAGCGAATTCTAACTTCCTCCAGCTCCTTAAATTGCACATCTCTATAGTATTCTCTCCTTGGACGATCTAGTAAAGTCCATTCAAAGATCTTGTCAGTTAAAAGTGAAACCTGCAGCATTCAAACATTCCAGTTCACTAAAAAAACTCTATATAATGATAATGAGTCTTTATTGATCACATAGACATTACAGCACAGTGAAATTCTTTTCTTTGCATACCCCAGCATGTCAGGAAGCTGGGGTCAGAGTGCAGGGTCAGCCATGATACAGTGCCCCTGGAACAGAGAGGGTTAAGGAGCTTGCTCAAGGGCCCAACAGATGCAGCTTGGTAGTGCTGGATGAATATAAAACACTCTATATTCATGAACCCTCCAGATCTGCTCCTTTACCTAAGAAAAAATTATTAACAAAAGGTTTAACTGAACAAATACATTTTCAGCCTGGACACTGAGATTGTGTCTGAGTCCTGAACACTAATTGGAAGGCTGTTCCATAACTGGGGCTTTGTAAGAGAAATCTCTATCCCTGCGGTAGCCTTAACTATTTGAGATACAATGCTGTTGTTAGGTCTACTCATGACACAAACTCCATTTCCCAGCCTGCACTGTGGCCTACAAACATGGCTGCCATGGACTATAATTCCCAGAACACTCACACATTGTCCCTTCATGCTCACCTTCCTTTTAATTGCACACACCTGCATCCAATTCACACACTCTCATTGCACTCACTCTTTGTGAAGTATATGTGCCATTCCTTGAGCATGTTGAGCATGTTGAGCATGTTGAGCATGTTGAGCATGTTGAGCATGTTGAGCATGTTGAGCATGTTGAGCATGTTGAGCATGTTGAGCATGTTGAGCATGTTGAGCATGTTGTTATTGATCTCTTTGTGCACAGTGTTTTTTGAGATTGTCTTGCCTTTGATATCCTATTTGCTGATCGCACAACCTTTTACCTGTTTGTTGATTCTGATATTTGCCCATGTTTTGGATTTGTCTGCATGGATCTTAATAAATATCTTTACATGCATCTGTCTACCTTTTCCCTTACACATTGTACTTCACCACTCCAATGGATGCAGCAGTGTCCCTCGAGCTGATGCTATTTTCTTCTAAAATCTATACTTTAAAAATTATATATATATATATATATATATATATATATATATATATATATATATACACACACACACAACATTTACAACTATCACTGATACTACTTTAGATAAAACAATCGTAACGTTGCGCTGTCGCTAAGTTTTATTGGTTACAAACATCCGCGACCAGCTTGTAGCCCGTTAGCATCACCTTACCACTAGCCTTGTTTACACTACACATTTCACATTACACTTCACATTTATCTCATTTACCGCTGTTTCTTAAAAAAGCAAATATGTCTGTTGTTTCTCTGCTTTTGAGTGCAGATGAGGACTCGCTCGAGCTGCACATGGTGCTGCTGTAACTGGAGGATGTGGAGAAACAGATCCGCGGCCTACTTGACAAACAGGCCCAGCTGCTGGAGCGAAGAACCATGCTGGAAACATCTTGTGCTTCTGCCTACACATCCAAGGTAAGCACGCAGTGTGGTATTACCACTCCCAGCCCCTCTACGCTGTGTGTTTCTCTGTGCAGGGACTGTGCACCCAAGACTTTTCCAGCCGAGGTCTCAGTCACGCCAGCGCCAACTCACCATGGACCTTGGGTGCACCAGCAGCGAAAGGCCATACCCCGGGTGAGGACCTCTCCACTTCTGATGTTCGAGATCCCAACCAGGAACCGCTTCACCCCTCTCTGTCAGACCAGACCAAATGCTGTGATCGTCGGGGACTCCATTGTGCGAAATGTCTGCGCCACTTCAACAAAGGGTAAGGTGCACACACATTGTTTTTCTGGTGCTCGTGTCCTTGATGTCGCTGCGCAGGTATCCGGGATCCTGAAGAAGGATGAGCGCATTGGAGTGGTCGTGCTGCACGCGGGGGCAAACGACATCAGGCTGCGGCAGACAGAGGTTCTGAAGAGGGACTTCGCCAGCCTGATCGAGATGGTACGAGGCAGATCACCCACCATGAACATCATCGTCTCTGGACCTCTTCCCACATACAGAGTTAGTTTCTTGGTGTAATGAACAGAATCTGCTGTTTGTTAATAACTGGAACCTGTTCTCGGAGCGTCCTAGGTCGTTTTGTCCTGATGGCCTGCACCCCAGCAGCCTCGGAGTGGAACTGCTGTCAGACAACATCTCCAAGGAGCTACACACCAAGTGACTGCCTACCATAAGTACATCTTCCTACAATAACAACGTTCATCATAAGCAATGTTCAATTAATAGTTCAACACTTGTAGTATATACTATAGAGACCGTGTCTGTTCCCGAGCTATACAAATACATAGAATATTTCGGAATGTTTGTTTTAGTAACCTAATTAACATAAAATTAGATCATACTGAATGCACATCCAGCACCTCTTATTGCTCTTATTGTTAATGAAATCATTACTGAATTTCTTAGGGAATTTGCAGACTTTATCTCAAACCTGGTTGTTTCTGTAGATAAAGAATTAATCAGCTGTGATTTTAATATTCATTTTGAGAACCCGGAAGACCCTCTGAGAACAGCGGTTGTGTCCATCTTAGATTCAGTAGGGATTAATCAGAACATAATCTGGCCTAATCATAATGGTGGTCACACTCTTGACCTCATACTAACATACGGATTAAATATAGAAAATATTGTCATTTTTCCGCAGTCTGAAGTTGTCTCAGACCATTATCTTATCTCGTTCATAATATGTCTTGATCATAATACTTCCACCTCGCCACCGCATAAGACGTACTTTCACATCAGCTACTGCACCGAGCTTCATAAATAACCTCGCAGAGACATCAATTAGATTTGGATCACTGTCTGATCTGATAGAACTCGATCAGGCGACTGAATGCTTAGAGTAAACACTCCGCTACACGCTAGATAGAGTGGCTCCACTCAAAAGAAAATTAATTAGAGACAAAAAAATAGCACCCTGGTCTAACGATAAAACACATACCTTAAAACAGACCACTCGACAATTAGAACGTAAATGGCGTCAAACCAAATTGGTAGTGTAGCAGTGTGGCTCGTTTTGCAACAACTACGCCATCCTGGGAAAACGGGGACAACCCAAATAAAGACACGCAAATACTTTCCACTTAGAACAGGCAAGAGGCATGGGTTTCCGTACAAAAATACATTTTATTTTGAAGTTAAAAAGACTGGCCAAGAATTATTTAAGAAAAAAAGCAGCCAATGCAGTCAGCCATTGGTCAAATAAAACAGTCACAAAAGGAAATGAACAATAATCGTAGGAGGACTGAGACTTCCTGTATGAAGGGCAGGCTAGTATGACAGCACTAGCTATACAAATTGGAAAAGCACCCCACTAATCAGAATCATACCCACAAAAATTCACTGCAAATAAACACAGCAATAATAATGACCCTTAATTAAGTAAAGCCTAAGGTGCAGCAAAGAACTCCCCCCAGCCTCAGGAAGCACTCAGCTCCTACAAGGAGAAAACAAAAACACAAAGTCAATTACAATATGCTCCAAGCAGACAGACAAAAGAATAAAATGAAACAAAGACAAACTTACCGTCACAAAAACACAGACATAACCCCGAGCTCAAACTGATTACAGGTAACAAGTTTACCAAGACTGACCAAAACCACTACTACCACATAGCAGTATCAGCATAATTGATGAAGACTGTTACAACAGTTGAGTTCAATAAAACTGATCTTAGTGACAGTAACAAACATAAATAAAAGCAAAACAAACTGAAACAACAAAACCAACCAGAATCACGTAGAATCACGCAGAATCAAGCAGCCCAAAGCAGAATCAAGCAACGTGGCTCCGTGAGTAAGGGGGAGGAGGTATACCGAAACGACCCCATCTCACTCAGCCCACCTTAACGCATGCAAAATTGAGGACCCAAAGAACAAACAGGTGTTACAACCTCACTTTGGAAAGCATGCAAAATCATTTAGCTCGAGTAATAGAACTAAATGATTTACCTACTGTGATCCGATGACATAGTACTCACGATGGCACATACGAAAATCATGATAGCTTCTTTAATACTTGTAACGACAACAGCTGGCGCTCTGACCGGAGCTACATTAAATTACCATGCTACACAGATGGGAGCCTTGACAGCACACCGCACTGAGAGTAAGCAGCACACCACACCTGTACACAGTCTCGGTAGCCCAACTTCACTCTAAACAAGTAAATTGCATGGTAAGTAGACAATGCTAGCATCAAACAGCTAAGCGACAGAGCTAAAAACACATACCTCTGTAGTCCAAAGCAACGAAAAGAAGGGGCGGGTTTTTGACCATGACGCATTCTGGAAGGCCTAAACACCACTTATGTACTGTGGTAGGGAGAGAGCTCATTGGCCACGTAGTTAATAAGGGTGACGTTTTAACCACGACACACACCCCACTACAGTAGTATTTCAAACAGCACGGAAGGAGAGCCTACTGACCTATAGAAAATCTCTTAGCGATGCTAGAAAAGTCTATCTCTCCACCTTAATAGGAGACAACAAAAACAATTCAAGATTTCTATTCAACACAGTAGCAAAATTAACTAGGAATAAAACCACTACAGAAAGAAACACTCAATCATTACATAGCAGCGAAAATTTCATGAAATTTTTCATTGGTAAGATTGAAAATATTAGATGTGAAATTCAGGCTATTAAATTAAAACCAGACAGTATTATAACTAACCCTATAGACGATGATATAGCAATATCAGATCAATGTTTACAATGTTTTACTCCCCTTAGAGAGACCGAACTAGCTACCTTAATCCCTTCAGCAAATTCATCAACTTGCATACTATATCCTGTACCTACATGTTTTTTTAAACAGATTTGTCCTGGAGTAATTGAACCACTTTTAAATATAATCAATTCTTCCCTTAGCACTGGCTATGTACCTAAATCACTTAAATTAGCAGTTATTAAACCCCTGATTAAAAAACCTGACCTTGACCCCTCTCAACTGTCCAGCTATAGACCTATATCAAATCTCCCCTTCATCTCCAAGATCTTAGAAAAAGTTGTAGCACAGCATTTATGCTCATACTTGCATAGGAACAACATTCTTGAAATGTATCAGTCAGGATTTAGACCTCATCATAGCACAGAGACAGCGTTAGTTAAAGTAGTAAATGACCTACTACTGGCCTCTGATCAGGGTTGTGTCTCGCTGCTTGTTTTACTTGACCTTAGTGCAACCTTTGATACTATAGATCATACTATTCTCTTTGATAGATTAGAAAATGTTGTTGGCATTAAGGGAACAGTCCTCTCCCGGCTCAGGTCTTATTTAACCGATTGTTATCAGTTTGTAGATGTAAATGGAGACTTCTCCATGCATACCGAGATTAAATTTGGTGTTCCACAAGGTTCCGTTTTAGGCCCACTGCTTTTTACTTTATATATGCTACCTCTAGGTCAAATTATTCGTAAACATGAAATTAGCTTCCACTGTTATGCTGATGATACACAGTTGTATGTTTCAGCGAAGCCAGAGGACTTAGTAAAGTTGAGGATTGTGTAAAGGACATTAGATGCTGGATGCTAACTAACCTCCTTTTACTTAATTCTGATGACAGAAGTACTTGTATTAGGACCACGTGTAGCTAGAAGTAAGCTTTCTGATCACATAGTTACTCTGGATGGTCTTTTTGTTTCATCATGTGCAGCAGTAAAAGACCCTGGTCTGATTATTGACTCCAGGCTATCATTTGATGCTCATGTAGATGATATTACTAGGATAGCCTTCTTTCATCTCAGAAATATTTCTAAGATAAGGAATATATTGTCACTACATGATGCAGAAATATTAGTTCATGCATTCGTCACCTCTAGACTAGATTACTGTAATGCCTTACTGTCTGGATGTTCCAGTAGGAGCATAAACAAGCTCCAGTTAGTCCAGAATGCAGCTGCTAGAGTCCTAACTAGAACCAGAAGATACGACCACATCACCCCGATCTTATCAACCCTGCATTGGCTCCCAGTGAAATCTCACATTGATTATAAAATACTATTATTAACCTATAAAGCACTAAACGGTCTCGTGCCACAGTATATAAGTGACTTTTTGGTTTTCTATGATCCACCAAGCCTAATTAGATCAAAAGATGCAGGCTATTTGACGGTACCTCAAATAGCAAAGGCTACAGCAGGGGGAAGAGCTTTCTCTTATAGAGCCCCACATTTATGGAACAGCCTTCCAATTAGTGTTCGGAAGTCAGACACAGTCTCAGTGTTTAAGTCTGGGCTTAAAATGTATTTGTTTACTCAAGCCTGCCCTGACTAGCCTTTCCGTTGCACTAAGCACAGTCCTAATAATCTTTTCTCTCCTTCTCTCCTTCTGTCGAGCCACACACAATATTATGGAGATACTAGAGATCCTGATCCTATCTGCTCTCCAGACCTGCCTGTTCCGTTTCGGATTTCCTACCTCTGGATGGAGCTCTCATCTACTCCAATTCCAGATTGCTGAGACTATGGCTGCTTCTAAGGCCAAACAGACTTCATATAAATCCATAATTAACTTTTTCACACTATTTGTTGTTACCCAGATGAGGATGGGTTCCCTTCTGAGTCTGGTTCCTCTCAAGGTTTCTTCCTCTTAACACCTTAGGGAGATATTTCTGTGTTGATATTTCTGTAAAGCTGCTTTGAGACAATGTCTATTGTAAAAAGTGCTATACAAATAAAATTGAATTGAATTGAATTAAATGAACAGTTACCTTTATTGATCTAAAAGTGGCCTGTAGGTCCTTTGATGTTGCTCTTTTGTGACCTGCTGGATGAGTCGTTACTGTGCTCTTGGAGGAATTTTGGAAGGCTGGACACTTCTGGGAAGGTTTACTACTATGAGGAGTTTTTCCATTTGGAGATAATGGCTCTTGCGGTCCTTGGGAGTCCCAGACCCTTTTAGATAGCTTTGTAACCATTCCCAGACTGATGTATTTCAATGACCTTCTTCATTATTTCTGGAATTTCTTTCAACTTTGGCATAGTGTGTTACTGAGTAAGACCTTTTAACCAACTTCATGCTGTTGGAAAAGTTCTATTTAAGTGTTGATTTGATTTAACAGGGTTTGCAGTAATCAGGCCTGGTTGCATCTATTCCAGCTGAACTCCATTATGAATGCAGTTTCATAGATTTGGGGAATTAGTAACTATGGGGGCAAATACATTTTCACACAGGCCCAGTTGATATTGGATAACTTTTTTGCTTCAATAAACAACATTACCATTCATCAACTGTATTTTGTGTTTAAAATACAGGTTGTCTTTGTTTTATCTTAATTTTTGTTTTAATTTCTGAAACAATTTAATATGAGATATACACAAAAACAGACAAAAATCATGATGGGGCAATACTTTTTCACAGCACTGTACCAACAAATAGCCTGCACCTTTAGACTGAAGTAGGCATGGCAGATAATAATCAACCTTAACTTCTCTCAGGTACTGTGGATCGAGACCATTCAGTGTTTTATAGATCAATAGTAGTATTTTTTTAATCAGTGTGAAATTTGACTGGTAGCCAATTCAGAATGGATAAGATAGGGGTGATGTGGTCATATCTTCTGGTTCTAGTAAGGACTCTGGCTGCATCTTTCTGGACTAACTGGAGTTTGTTTATACACCTACTGGAACATCCAAGCAGTAAGGCATTACAATAATCCAACCTAGAGGTAACAAAATCATTAGTTTTTCTGCATCATGTAATGACATTACATTTCTTATCTTAGCAATATTTCTGAGATTAAATAAGGCATGAGTATCTGATCTTAGTTAACATACAACAATACAACAATTAAAATGAAACCATATACAGTAACCCATTTTCTATGCCCTGCAGCACTAATGTAACATTTTACATAGGTCAGATATCACCACACATAAACTTTGTCATATGGGCTTATCAATATTAATAACTGTTAACATTTCAACAGAGAGATTTTATGGGATTTTAAAAGCTACTGCATCAGAGAAAAATAAAATCTCTAACACAGATGGAACCAGGTACCAGGCTTAAATCCTTTGGCATTTCTCTGCCTGATTTTGGGATTAATAAAGTGAATTTAGTACAAGATGAAACCCTTAGTGTTTAGCATACATGTACACCTTTCAATAGAAATATAATTCACTGAATAACTGTTAGGATTTGTGATCTTCGGGTTAGGAAAAGAGAAAGAGAAAATACACAAAAAGACGGCGCCCTCGCCCCGCCACACACTTCCCACTCCAAGGCCTAGGGATAGTCTGCCAAATGACACAGACATACATAATTCAAATGGCAAGATCTCTCTTTTATTCAAAGAAAGGCAGAGTATATATATCATGCTCGACACACAACCGAGACAATGGGTTAACTATTTATTGAAGTCTATATTCGGGTTGCAGCCATATTCAGAATACGATCTTTATATGTGTACAGGCATCAGAATATTCCTGTATACATGGTTGTTGTAAGTATGCCTAAGTTGCCATTCCTAAATACCTAGCCTACAGCTAAGCATCTGTTAGCACCCAAAATTCCTTGCGGACTGAGCATGCGCATATATCTCCTTTCAGTGGATTTTTTGAATAAGGTGTTTACATGCAACAAATTTCCAATTAAACCAGGCACATTCCAGAGGTGAGAATAATAATTTGGGGAATCAGAATATTGTCTTAATTGGGCAATCGGATAGAAAGTGTTTACATAAATCAATATTGAATAAGATATTGCCAAATTCTGATTAATATTGGAAAATGGATGTGGGTTGTAAATTTCGTATAAATGTAGTGAGTGATTCAAGTTTTAGATGCATTTGTCACAAATGCCTTTGCCACAGAAGCTTTCTCTTGGAAATTGATGCCATCTGAAGGTTTAACTTGAAATATGTCAGCATTGGACTGCTACCAGTAGTGATACTGATACAGAGAACTGATTTAACTAAATTGTTTAAAGAAGGCCAATTGTGAATATAATGCAGTTATTTAGCACATTAGCTGTATATAATAATCACAAATTTACATCAATTACTGACTCATATATCAATAACTAAAACACACATACGGTAAATTCTGTACATAGGTGTGAATTTAAGGACCTCCTACCTTTGTGGGAGTAATTGTAAAATACTGAACATGTGGTTGAAATTGGTAACAACATTATGAAAAAGTACCATCCATTTTTTTTTTTTTTAACAAAACCAGTGGTTCCAAAAATGGCAAGCCATAGGATTGTGGTCCATTTATGTGCCAGTGCTGCCCTCTGCTGAAATGTGAAGTAAGATCACATAACCACAAACAAATCACAAGGCTAAACAAATGTATTCAAAACCTGTAATTTAACTGTTGGCTAATTCCAGACTGTATTCTGTGCGTGGTTATAACCCACATGTTCTATGCTTGCAAAAAATATTGAAAATTACCCACAACAGCTGTTAGCCTATAGTACTGGTATTGTGTCCTAACTGTTATTGAACAATCTGGTCTCTCCATTTATGCCATTTTATTTAAGATAGAGGAAGACAATGATTTATGTGGATGCTAAAATGTGGGACAAGAAGTGTTCAAAAGTTGTTGAAAGAGCCATCTCAAAGGCCAGGTTTTTGTAGACTTAGAGGAAGCAGGAAAAGTATGTGCTTGAGGTCATTATGACACTAGTTTCCAAGGTCCACAAGAAGACTTTGATTTACACTGTGTAAAGAGTTCCACATGTCCCACTCATTCAGTTATATTCAGTAAGCACTTTATCCTGCATCCTGAGCATATCCCAGGAACACTGCATGTGAGGAGGGAATAGAGCCTGGATGTCTATCACAGGGCACCGTATAATCATCCACCCACCGTATAGTATAATCAGCTAGGAGCAAATAATTCATTTTGTTCAGTCACCCATTTATCTTGGTCGGGGTTGCAGTTATACCGGAGCCAATCCCGGGAACCGTGGCTGCATGGGAGAATTCATCCTGGATGGGATACCGTTCCATCATAGAGCACCAGGTACACACACATTCATACACTCATTCACACTGAGAGGAAGCTTACTGCAGTAATTTCACATGTATTTAGCTCACACTCATCAACCTCCACATGTAAAGTATTGGAGTTCATCAGTTCCTAACAATACACTAATTTGGGCAAAATGCACAATCTCTATAGGTTAGTGAAAGAAAGTGCTTGGAAATGGGTATACTGAGATGTCCAAAAGCAGTATAACCTGGTGTCTCATGTCCACTATCTTGTAGAGTTCCATCTCCTTGAGTTAGATCAGGCCAGTTTGATGGCCCCCAGGTAGGTGCAGTCTCCATCCAGAGAGATGGTTGCAGTGGGGCGAGGTATGAGCAGCTCCACTCTGTCTCCAACATCTAGCTTCACTATCCCTGAAGCCCACAAACCAAACAGCACAAACAACCAAGTAGAATAAATTGAAAAAGGACCATTTTAAAATACGATATAGCTTAGGACACTAAAAGCATTCTTGCCATTGTTGCACTGTGACCTAACCTGAATTTAATTGTGGGATGGTTAATATTATTTTCCAAACTACTTTCCTAACTACTTTCATGCAAACTGTACATGAAAACTAAGTGCCAACATTTCAATTTGTTGCTAAATGCCATCACCTACCTCCTGTGTAGCAGGTGTTATAAGGAACCTTCACGTTCATGCTCTGGATGCATCGGAACAGAACAACATGTTGACTCTCGTCCCCAACCACATACTTTTTCATGCGGATTACGATATGACCCATTGCAAAAGTGGGGTCTTTGTAATAAACCTGGAAAAAGGAGAGAATGTTGTTTTGGGATGATTTTGGTTTTATAAACCGCTTATGCCTGAGCACTTGAAAGCACAATTCATAACACAAAATGATGAGCAATACTAATGAACAAATAATGATAATAAATAAATAAATAAATAAATAAATAAATAAATAAAAGTAGCATTGTTATCTGTGAATGTTCATGAATTTCATCAGTCAGCAAATGGATGGTTCAGGGTTGTATCTAATAAGCAAATTACATATCCACAGCAAAAAGCAAACAATTCTCTCATTGCACATGACATGCTTGTCTCACTGCCTATGCAAAAGGCTCTTTCAGCACATTTTTGTCTTTAGTTCTAAATGCTGTTAAAACTGTTACCTGGGCAACATGGGTAATGATGGATTGATCATAGAGCTCTACCTGACTGTAAATGAAGTAGTAGCCCTCCTCTTTGACCACTATGACATCCTGTTCCTCCTCAAGAGCTGAGCCTTGTTTTAGGCTTGCCTGCCACGGAATGCCAGTGTGTTTCTCCTGTGTAAACTCTAAATAAAGCAAACACGATCATGTTGAAATATCTGACAAAATATTTCAAAATAAAAAGCAACACGTTTAAATGTTATAACCTATTTATTAATAGTCAGGATAACTTGCTTCATTCTTTCAAAAAATAACAAAAAGGCAAGTTTTCACATGTCAGCTGTTTTGAACATAGAAGAACGAGCATGTTAATGACTCTGTGATACCTTTCTGAAAGATTTCCCTCTTGCTGTCTGCCATCAGCTGCAAGAATGGCTGAACCACTGAACAAGGACAGAGGATGATGTTAATGGTTTTCAACTGATGAATTTTCAATTCAATTCAAAATGATATGTATGCTGTGTATACAGATGATTAAAAAAGAAAAACAATGCAAAAGTATAACATTGGTAAGGCACTTATTGAACAGTAAGGCACTTAAGGCACCATGGAACTCCGTGAAGGCAATCAACAAGTGGAGAAAATGTAGCACCACAGTGAAATTACCAAGAACAGTACGTCCCTCCAAAATTTACAAAAGGACAAGACAAACACGTAATATGGAGACTGCCAAGAGACCAACAGCAACATTAAAAGAGCTGCAGGAATATCTGAGAAGTACTGATTGCTTTCTACATGTGATGATATTTTCTCATTCTTCACATGTCTGGGCTATAGGGTAGGATGGCTAGATGGAAGCCCTTTCTCACAAAAAACATCCAAGCTCAACTATATCACCCCAAACTATGTAGCAAAATGTGTTATGGTCTGATGAGACCCATTCCAAAAGGTATAAAAATTCCTTTGACTTATAATTCCTTTGACTTTTCACTATAAAAAGTGTTTGGTGCAAAAAAAAAAAACAAGTACATCATCAAAAGAACACCATCCCCACGGTTCAGCAGGGTGGTGGCAGCATCAGGCTTTAGGGCTGCTTTTCTACAACCAGAAATGGGGCCTTTATGAAGGTAGAAGGAATGAATAGCTCCATATACCAGTCCATTTTGACACAAAACTAAAGGCTTCTGCTAAAACACTTGAAGAGGAATGGAATATCTTGGAACTTAGAGGTGACATAATAATGACCCAAAACACACCTCCAAATCAACAAAGGAATGGCTTCACCAAAACAAGATCAAGGTATTGGGATGGCCCAGCCAGAGCACAGATCTAAATTCAATTGAAAATCTGTGTGGTGACCTGAAGAGGGCTGTGCACAGGAGATGCCCAGACAGTTTGACAGAGTTAGAATGCTTTTTTGCAGCAAAGAATGGCAAAATCTTGCTAAGATGTGAGAAACTGATTGACTCTTACCTCAAAAGATTGAATGCCGTGATAAAATCTAAAGTTGCTTCAACTAAGTATTAGTTTAGGGACGTATACACTTTTGCAACCAGGTTATTCTACTTCTAGTTATAGGTCGCAATTTCACAATAAAAGTAGAAAAGGTTCTGACATGATTTATCCTGGTTTCATTGTTTTTTTTTTTTTTTTTTTTTTTTTTTTTTACATAACAAAAACCCGCCATTTTAACAGGGTGTGTAAACTTTTTTTTTAATATCCACTGCACTTTCACCTCTTTCCTAATCCTGTTTTGACTTCACGTGTTACTGCTTACAACAAAATGCTTGAAATCCATCTCGTCTGTATTACATGCATACTACATGCCTTATACAGATCACTAGGCTTTTTTTTTTTTTTTTTTAGATAAATTCCAGTCAAACATACTGCTTATTGATGCTGTACTGCACTTTTGCTTACAGCACAAGTTGCTTGTGCACTTGTAATCTCTCACCATCTCTGTATGTATATTTATTCCTTTCTTCTTACAAGCCAAATGTGTCAAAACCACACAACCACATTTACCTGTTCTCAGTAAATAAAACAGTCAGTGCTTCCTGTATGTGCAAACTACTTATGCATTATCCTGCAGAGAGCAGACTGTAAAAGGGTCAATTTAACTGATAATTCCACATGTGACAAGTTTGCAGAAGGTCATGTGAGAAGTTTGCAGAAAGTCACAGTTAAATCACCAGCAAAACTTGCCTGATTGTTCAGACTCACTTGCCAGACTTCTCTTCTTCAATTTGAACTTCTCTTGCTGCCTTCTAGAAGCATCCATCTGCATATTAGGGGGCGCCACACTGGTACTCACCTGCAAGCTCCGAGCACAGGACAGAGGAGAAGTGACTCATATATTATACACTCAAGAAAAAATGTTATCAGACTGCTGCACTGTAACTCATTTGAAAGGAAATGCTAACGCTGTTGATAAATTTAAAGCTTATCTGTTATTTTCAGATGGTGCCAGACCATTAATAAATCCTCTGTTTGTGTCATATGGCAGTAATTCTCAGAGGGGTTACTACAAGAACATGCTTTGCAGCTATAGATCCTGCAGGACTCTTATTAAAAAGGGTGCTGAGGCTGAGGGGTGTCACACAACACCATTATTTCCACAGCTGTCCCCATAATTATTGGAATACATTTTATTTAGATAGCACTCTAGGTTTACAATTTTAGAAAAGAAATAACGCTGCATGGTGCCACCTCTAGGTATGTCTCACCAGGGCTTTGTTCCTGTCGTCCTCATGTTGCTGCTGATGAGGCTGAGGTCCTCTCACACTTTCCCTTGGTGTGTCCCTGCATCCTTCTCTCCTGCGGCTCACTTCGTTCCTCAGCACTTCCACCTCTGCCTGCAGAGCCAGCACGTGGTATAGGGACAGAGCTGATAGCAAGGATGAGGTAATCGCCACCACAGTCACAACCCCAACAACCCAGGAAAGCCTCTGACTCTCCGCCTGAACTGGAGCAGTACGTACTGCGCTCATTATCCACAGGTTCAGTGGGATTTAGTTATACTGAACAGAAACAAATTTTAGAAAGGTCATCTCACAAAACTCAGACCTTTCTCTCTAGCCTTGGCAAGCATTATGATCACAAAACAGTCCTTTGATGTGTCTCTGGAAACCAGTGCATCTCTATTTGGCAAAAGACGACCAAATGCGTATCTGTACCCACATTTAACTTGTTCTGAAATGTTTCAGATTAAAGGTGCAATGAATGACGTCCAAGAAAGCAGAAAAATGGTGTAAACCTACCACAAGCTACTCAGTTTTCGGCCCATTAATAGTGACTTAGTCCTAGCGCTTGCCTCGTTACAAAGTGAAGGGAGATCTCTGCACAGCAAAAAGAGAAAGTGCGTTAGACATTGAGAAAAAAAGAGAGAGTGAGAGTGAGAGAGAGAGCGAGTGCTGACAGACAGTTAACCAAACCCTTATCAAACTTCCTGCCACACTCTTTACACCACCTTTCTTTGGATCTTATCCACCACACATTCCACGAGACAGAGAAATGAAAACTATATCACATAGATATTCCTCAGCAAATGTATTCTAACATAAGTGCACATGTAAAGTAATTTCCCTGAAATGGCCAGAGGTGTATACACACACACACACACACACACACACAATAAAAGGAGCAGACTTGGCATGGAATTAATCTGTAATAAGGAAGTGTAAAAAATTATACTGACAAAGCGAAATTAACGCTACACACCACTTGTGAAGCAAAAAGGAACTTGTTTATTAATGGAAACATCGTGATGGAGGAACTAGACACTACACTGAAAGAGTTCCCCAGGCATTATCAGAATCTTCCTTTTCATTTCCTTATTGTGCAAAAATATACAGTATGTAAGATATTTGTAAGAAGGAACTGCATCTAATTTAATTAGTCCCCTTTAAAAGTATTGGAACAGCAAGGGCAATTCAGTTTTTTCGCTATACGTTGAAGACATTTTGGTTTGAGATCAAAAGATGAATATGAGATGATAGATCAGAATTTCAGCTTTCATTTCCTGGTATTTATATCTAGATGTGTTAAACAGCTTAAAACATGGCAACTTTGGTGGGAGACCACCCAATTTTTAGGTGAGCAAAGGTATAGGAGCAGATAGTCTTAAAGTAAATTAAACAACACTTAATATTTGGTTGCATATCAACCCGGTGAACCACTGACATCATCAAACTGTTGCATTTTTCTTTTGTGATGCTTTTCCAGGCTTGTACCGCAACTTCTTTCAGTTCTTGTTTGTTTTGTAGGGTTTCTCCCTTCAGTCTCTTCTTTAGAAGGTGAAATGCTGCTAAACTGGGTTAAGGTCTGGTGATCGACTTGTCCAGGTTAAAACCTTCCACTTGATCCCCCTGATAAAGTCCTGTGCTGTGTTGGCAGTGTGTTTTGGGTCACTGTCTTGCTGCATGATGACGTTCCTCCCAATTAGATTGGATGCATTTCTCTGTAAATTGGCAGACAGAATGTTTCTGTAGACATCTGAATTCATTCTGCTGCGACCATCAGGAGTTACATCATCAATAAAGATTAGTGAGCCAGTTCCAGAAGTAGCCATGCAAGCCCAAACCATGACACTACCTCCTCCATGGTGATGAGTAGATCTTTTCTTTCTCCACACTTTGGCCTTTCCATCACTTTGGTAGAGGTTAATCTTGGTTCCAGAACTTTTGCGGCTAATCTCTGTATTTCTTTGTGAATTCCAATCTGGCTTTCTGATTCTTACTGTTCATTAGTGGCTTGCATCTTGTGGTATGGCCTCTATATTTCTGCACTTAGTCTTCTTTGAATAGCAGATTGTGGTACCTTCACCCCTGCCCTTGCCAGGAGTGGGAGGGTTACTGTAAAAATGTATTCTGTTACAGTTACAAATTACTTCGTAAAAAATTTAATCAGTAACGTAATCCAAGTATCACAATATGAAAGTAATGTAATCTGATTATTTTTAGATTACTTCAGTCACATATGGAAATAAAGTCAAGAGAAAAGAAATGATGTAAAATACATTTATTTAGAGCCTATTTTAGAGCTTGAAAACATGTTCAATGTTTGAAGTTGTTTTAATAAAATAAAATAAAACCAAGATCACTGTCCTTGATGCAAGGTGACATTACATCACAAAAGCATTTCAGAGAACAATTTGTGTTCATTTCTACCAATATTAAAGAGGACCTATTATGCCCCTTTTTACAAGATGTAATATAAGTCTCAGGTGTCCCCAGAATTTGTACGTGAAGTTTCAGCTCAAATATTCCACGGATCATTTATTAGACCATGCTGAAAATGCCCCTTTTTGGGTGGAAGCAAAAACACGCTGTTTTCATGTGTGTCTCTTTAAATGCAAATGAGCTGCTGTTCCCTGCCCCCTTTCCAGAAGAGAGCTGTGCCTTTACAGCTCGTGTTTCAGATACTACGGCAACAACAAATCAGGAGAACGGATATGACTGACACCGTAAATACCCGTGTTCAACCCTATATGTATGAATCAGGGATGTCACTACGCCAAAGCCCCTCCAGAATATTCATTACCCCCCCAAAGCAAATAAATATATCAGCCAATATATTTTCTTTTTGATTTCTTTTTGTTTATCAACGGTTCGACTTCATCGTATCTTAAACCTGTTCCAGGGCGGGCACTAGGACCTGCTGTACGCGCTACACACACAGTGGCTACACACCTATTTATCTGCATGCTTTTCAGTTGACAGACACACATCCAGCGGCTTACTGTGGGTACCTCCCGTCGGCGGACCTCCAGACAGTGAGCACGTTTACATGGACGTTAAAAGTTTGATTTCAATCGAGCTAACGCACTAACTAGCCTTTGTAAAATGTTATGTAAACGCTTTAGTCCGATTGATATCATATTAAATTCGAACTTCCAAAATCATACTTGTAGCTCGATTTCGTCCAGCATATTTACACTTTAATCAAGCAATTCTGTTGGTCAGGGAATGATCCAAACACGACAGTTTACTGTTTTTTGGCTACATTTTACAGCCATTTTTGCATTTTGTTGGTGTTAGATGGATGGGGACAAAGTGAACTTTAATTTCTTTATTTTTATATAATTTAAGTAAGTCATATTAGATCAGTCTCTAACACAAATTATGAGACAGGTATACCCTGACCAAAATATACATGACTACAATGGGTGTAAAATCTATAGAAATAAGGTTATTTTTGGTCAGGGTATACCTGTCTCATAATTTGTGCTAGACTGGCTCTTGCTGGTGATTTTTATTAACTTGTTTTGGGGGTTTTCTTCACAGCTCTCACAATGTTTCTGTCATCGACTGCTGTTGTCTTCCTTGGCTGACCTGTTCCATATCTGGTTGTTAGTACATCAGCAGTTTCTTTCTTTTTCAGGACATTCAAAACTGATGTATTGGCTATGCCAATACTTGTGAAAAGGCTCCGATAGATTTTTCCTATTTTCTCAGCTTCAAAATGGCTTGATTTTCTCCCATAGATAGCGCTCTGATCTTCATCTTGGTTTATCCTTTTTAAACAACAAATGCAGTCTTCACAGGCGAAACCTTGGGTTCAAGCCAAGAGTAGATATCCAGAGCTATTCATTTTTAAAAGAATCAATTTAAGAGGGCACACCTGGGCAGCAAGAAACACCTGTCAGTCGGAAAATTCAGATCTTTCATCCATTATTCATCTTTTGAGCTCAAACTCAAATGTCTTTGATGTAAAGCGGAAAAAGTAGAACTGGCCTTGTTCTTCCGAGACTTTCAGAGGGGACTGTATATGAACAGCATGCGTGTATGACAAACTCCTTTAAAGAATGGTTCATGAAGCAATGATTAAGTCAGCTCCTACAATGTTTTTGATGCTTGACTGGATCTTTTATTTGGTACAAACACTGAAGGATATGACAAACAGTTTCCCCCCCACCCCTCAACAACACACACACACACACACACACACTCACACATGGCACATCACTGTCATGGCACTTTGCACTTTTAAATGTCAGAAAAAAAATAGGTATTACCAAAATCAATGTAGAACTCTTTAGATTTGATTAGGGATCTACGGTATATGAATCAATCTGATTATCAGCACTCTCCTGATATGTGTAAAATACCATAATTGAAGAAACAAAAACTGCCTAAAGTCACATTTAGGGCTACTAGAAACAAACTCCAGCATCACTGCTTGAAGACTAGATTTCTGTTGCATTTATGGCTATATAACACAGCCTTATAATAATACCTAAATGATTAGAGATCCAGCATTAAAACACATCATTCAGTGTCTTCTTATTAATTTTTTTTTACCAACGAGCCTCTCTTACTCTTCGCACAAGCAGTGGCCTTATTCGATACATAGCTTCAAATCTGTCAGCTACAAAACAGCCATGCACACTGGATTATTGCTGATCAGGCATTATTTTGGTTGCAGGCTGTAAGTACACACCCATTATGAACATTTCTAAACATAACTGAAAAAGCCCTTAAAAACAAACAAATCCAACAACTTTAAAATGTGCACCAAGTTAGAAATGACCAAGAATTTGACCAAGTCAATTCCTTCCTGATTCATAATTTCTATTTAATATTCACTTACAATAGTGATGTGACTTAAATATCTGTAAGGAACATCCTAAGCATATAAAAAGTGTCTGGGACACTTTCTGTTTCATGTAGTCCTCCTTTAAGAATGTTTAATGCAGAATGTAAAAAAAAACAAACAAACAAACAAACAAAAAAACCAGAAGCAGCATGTAAATCATCTCAGACTTGTTCTGAGCTGTTATAAATCCAATACACATTCCATTCATTTATTATTACTATCAACTTAGCAGGGCTGAAAATCTGACCGATCTTAATGTTGACTCATGCACATAAAAATGCCTTTATACATTAATTTGTGTACATTCATAAATAACAAGAATTATAGAATTCGTCTAATTGTCCAGACTTGAAAAATATCTTTTACGTGCTACATGAGGACAGAACACCTAATCTTTCAGCTGAAACATTGGGGTTTCTGTTGCTGACTTTTTGTGAGGGCACAAACACCATGTGCTACATTAGAAACTTTATTAAAAGAGGTTAATGATCTTTTATTTGTGCATTTAACTATCTAACCAGTTTACCATTCATTATTGCGCTATGTTAGCTACTACTTTTTAGCCTAGTCAGGTTTCCAGGCAACCAAAACATGGGCCTGAGGAGCACAATGGAGCTTTTACTTGCCTGGTAGGCTAGTTCAGGGGTTCCCAAACTTTTCCAGGGCAAGGCCCCCCAAATGGCATTAACATTTGACCAAGGCCCCCCTTTTGTAAGATGTCTTTAAAACACATTAAAAATACAGACTTCTGAATATATCCCCCCACCCCCCCCTTTTTATATTAATATTTACATCTTACATATTTACATCACATTAGGAATTGATTAAGTATGGGGTTGTCAGAGAGTGAGAATTTATTTTTCACATCAAAATTGTTGAGGCCCCCTGGCGGCTCCCACTTTGAAAACCACTGGGCTAGTTAATGTATTTATTGTTTGTCCACCCCTATGGAGGCCAAAGACTTTGAAGCGCAGTACGGCAATTTCCACTATGGGAAAACTGGAAGAATTTCTCCAACATCTCCAGAGTATACGAATTTATTAAAATCAAGTACAGCAGCACAAACATCCCTGTGCTCCAAGACATCTTATTTACAATGTTTGCAAAAGGGGTGTACTTGCAACACTGTCATACTCCTACATACTTTACACCTTAAGAAATCTTACACTGTTTGAAATCTGCCATCAGCCACAATGATTCACAGCCACCTTTGGATGAAGCGAGTATGCAGCACGCTCTGAGCATCTGCTGCTCGAACACCAAAATGCCAGGCATCAAACTGAAGGGATTCTCTCAGGAATCAGACATTTTCCTGAGTCTGTTTTCAGCTTCAATAAGTAAACCCATGAGCAAGAACAAGGCCTTTAAAAACACAACAGAATGGAGGATGTTGAAGCTACAGGTTGCTTTAAAAAAAAGAGAGAAAAAAAAGGAAAAAAAACATTTAAAAAAAAAAGAAAAAAGAAAAAAAAACAAACAACACTGGTTGCACCTGTAAGTACTTGTCACTTCTCTGCCACTGCCTAGTTTATGGTTTTTAAATGTTAGCTCTTAAGATTTTGTTTCAAACATTCAAGTCACACTGCATCAAAACAGAACAAAATACTTAACACTTTGCCTGACATTATTAGGCAAGTATCTTTATTATACAGCAAGATGTGCCAGTGAATGATCATTTGGTATACCTTGAATGGTAAAGTCTCTGTATAAAAAGGCCTGTACAGTCAGTACAAATGAGTGTGTGAAAATGAAGACTAAGAAGATATCACATTGCAGAAGTGGATCATTCATGCATTCATATTTTAACTGAAAGCTTTAAAGATATTTAAAAATGCACCCTCCTCCCATCACAATCCACACACATATCCCTAGTATAATAATAAGTGAAAATTAAGTGCTAGAAATGGAGTTGGGGAAATGGGGTGGTGGGAGGTGGGTAAAAATGAACATTCTATTACAGCAGATCCACATGAGTAGTAGTTTCTAGATGATGGTGACACTTGCTGAGCCCTGGGATGCCTCCTCTTGCGCATGGCCCTTGAGCAGGTCTTTCATAAACTGCTCAAGTGCAGCGAAGTAACCCTGGCACTGCCAGGTGTCGTTGTGCGTTCCCTCAGGGAAGATGGCGAGGCGCTTAGTCCGCGCAGGCGACAGCTCGTATAGCTGCTTCATCATGACAGGTGGGATAAGCTGATCCGACAGGCCCGATATGAAAAGTGAGGGCATGCGGCATAGCGTCACATACCTGTAAGACAGAAATTTGTTCTTATAGCACCAAAGGGGCAGGTAGCGCATGGGGAAGAAGGAAAAGAGTGTGGACGCCATGTGTGGGATGCTCAAGAACGTGTTCTCCACCATTATAGCTGCCACGCGGTGTGGGTTGACTGAGGCCAACCTGATGGCCACGGCGCCCCCCAGAGAGCGGCCAAACAATACGATTTTAGTCTTGTCAATGTCAGGCCGTGACATGACGTAGTCCAGTGTGGCCACGGCATCCTGATAGAGGCCCCCTTCACTTGGCTCACCATCACTTTTTCCATAACCTCTGTAGTCTACCAGAACCACGTTAGCTTTTAGGTTAACGAGCATGAGAAGTGCGTTGGGAACACGGTGTCCGATGTTCCCTGCGTTGCCGTGAAAATACAAGATGGTGGGTACTAGGGCAGGATTTTCACCCGTGTAGCGAAGCAGAATTAGGTTGAGCCGAACACCATCTTTAGTACGTATATAGACGTTCTCATTTGGAATTCCGGTAGGCATGGGAACATAAAGGCGTGAGGAGGAAGGCTGGTCAGGGAAGTACAGCAACACATCCTGAAACTTGTACAGGATCCCAGCCACGGATGCCAGGATGAGACCCAGCAACAAGATGCCACCATAGAGGTGGAAGGTAAGGATAAGAGCCAGCAGTGAGATGCGACAAACTCCCCAAGTCCAGGAGCACACAGTCATTAGGCATCGCTTCAGGATTCCCCAAAACCTCCATGACTTCTCCATGACAAGCCGTCTGATAGGAGACGCTCCAATCTCACTCTACAGGTAATCTAGGGACAAATCAGAAGGACAAAAAATAAAGAAGGTGAAACTATTAAGGTTGAGCAATGCATTAAATCACAACGTCTCAATGGCACGATAAGAATGATGTGTGGCAAATTATTACGCACAAACTTAACGGCAGACAGGAAGCTGTATTCGTGATACCTAATTTTATGAAGTGTTCTAATGCCTTGCAGGATCACTGCAGAATTTTCTACAAACCCATTAGCTCAAACCAAAGAACATTAAACTTACAGTTCTGTCATCTGTCCTTTTATGTCATTTGAACTTTGTGAAAAGACAACAGCGTAAACAATCCAGCTCATTTGCGTTCATCTTTATTTAGTCCCTCCAGGATTTTGTGATTGCAGAAATGAAGGCAAAATCAAGAAAACTCAGCAACATTCGCAGGAGCTTGCAAGTTCTCCGCAGATTCGGGCTAAGGCACGTCATGTGACGTCTTCACAATGCACATTCAATCAAAGCCCCCTTCGATACATGTGCCGTGAACATGAGAACAGCTAAAATGTCTCATATACCAACAAACATCTGTGAAAAACAATTTTCCCGATTCAAGTAGTTTTCCGCAAAAAAAAAAAACATAAACTTCGCAATTTGCACAGCAAATTTAGAAGAAAGAAAAGCTGCAGTAAAATCAAACATTTTTGACCGCCAAACTACATTTAAAAAAAAAAAAAAAAAAAAAAAAACCTCAGCGAAATCCTGTATGGACTGTTTATTTCACCTGCACTTTCTCGATGACTGCTGCCTCAGTAAAGTGTGCTGAAAAACACTACGTCAGTCCCAGCGTACAAGAAACCTAGGGACTGTATAATCACCTGACACTACCGTTACTGATACAGTGTATGAATCTACAATCTGAGCTACAAAATAATCAGCCCACCGTCACTTCTTCATACCATCCTGTACATTCTTCTTAAGACGTTACTTGTGCTGCTGTCCTCAGTTTCACAAACTAATCCACTTACATTAAAATGATGCCTATTAATCTTTGAAAGACAGTGGACTTTTATCCCAGCTGCCCCAGGACTTCTATACTGTTCAATGCAGTTTTCGGTGAAGCTGTGAAAATAGGAAAATGTAATAACTTCATTTAGACATAGCGGCTCATAGACTCGTTATGATAAACATAAGAAGGGCAGACAGCAGGTTAAAAGGAAGCAGTGGACACTAGTGATGGGAGGTTCAGATCAATTTATTAACCCGGATCTTTGAATCTCGTTCAACAAAATGCACAAATATTTTCGGGAGTCATTTCGTTCATTTCAGCAGAATATAATTAAAAAGTGTTACATGTTAAATTCTCCAACACATCTAGTACTTACGCAAACGTCGACCACATTTGGAATATAAAATAAACTATAGTTTAATGCAGCCAAGGCCAAATTATGAGAAACAGAAATGATTCATTAATTGTTTAGCTGGGTCTCACAGGCGGTGCAGTCTGTTAGTTCAGTTGTTTTCAAAGTGGGGACCGTGGCCCCATTGGGAGCCGACAGGGGGCGCCTGGGGGGCCTCAACAATTTGGCGTGCCCATCCCTCCCACTAGTATGTTTTCTCTTTCTTACTCTCAGACAACCACACACATACACACACAATCAATTCCTAATGTAATGTAAAGATGTAATTATTAATAAAAAAAAAAGGGGGGGGGGGGGGGGATATATTCAGAAGTCTGTATTTTAATGTGTTTTAAAGACATCTTGCAAAAGGGGGGCCTCGGTCAAATGTTAAAGCCATTTGGGGGGCCTTGCCCTGGAAAAGTTTGGGAACCCCTGTGTTAGTTCATCTCACCTCCCGATCCGAGTCCTTCTTTCTTTTGTCACGTTATATTTGTCACGTCTGTTCCCCGGAAACAGATATGATTAGTTCACGTCTTGACTCTTCAGGTACGAGTCGTTCGTTCTACCCATGACCGCCCCATAGGCTGAATGCAGTGGGGTTGTGACGTGATGAACGAACGAATCGACCTCGAAGACATGACGTGACACGTGAACTAATCATTTCTGTTTCCTGGTTTGCATGGTGCATTGCCTATGATGTGGTCACGTGATGAACGAACGAAGACGTGAACTAATCATTTCTGTTTCCCGTACAGAACCTATGGGGATGTTACAGCGCTTGCGCGGTCAAAAACAAACAAACAAAAAAACAAACAAAAAAACAACAACCAATATGAACGTACCACTGAGACGACTCGTTGTTCCCGAGTCATATTAAAGATTCGTTCAAAATGAACGAATCGTTCATGAACGACATCACTACTGGACACCTGGCTCCACATTTCTGAGAACGTTAGCTAGCTACAGACTGATAACCGCCAGCTCTTAAACGATTGCTCAATGCGCTAGACCTAAACACTTAACATGTACCGCTAAACCCCTGTTATTTACACTCATTAACCGGTACACAAACCACGGTGTGTGTCACGGCAACTGTACCTGTTAATTAATAGTTGTGGCTAATGTTAGTAGCATACCGGTAGCATAAGATAGAAACGAACCCAATGAATCAATCGCATTAATACGCTTAGCAACAGAGCTAACCAAAATCAGCTCGCGACATGACGTTTATTGACACACAGGTGTACTTGGACAAGCTTGATTACTGCTGTCAGGCTACCCGACAGCTATACATTGGCTAGTTAGCAAACCTGCTGTTAGCTACATGTTTATTAGCGAAACTAGCACTGTTAACACAAAATGTCCAGCTACATGCACATACTTACATCTGTTACAATCTTCAAAGGCACATCTTCAAACTGTAAAGAAAATGGTTTATTCTGTGTGCTAAATGCACACGTTTATCCATTCCACAGAGGCTCCGCTACTGGTTAACACACCAATCCGACCGCTTTTCCCCTGTGTCACACTGTAATCGGTCCGAGCGGGAATGTGCGGCGCCTAATAGAAACTATCCGTATACAGATTTGAAACATTGCTTATAAATTAATACACGAACACGTAATAGTGGGTTGAATTACATTGAATATACAGTCTATTTTTGTTTTTAAAATGTTTGGAATATTAGGTGTTACACGAAATGTTAGATGTAGCTTTTATTAACAAACAAGTCGACAGATTAAATGTGTACCGGAAAATGCCTCCGTCTCCTCCAAAAGAGCACATACAGTAAAAGTAGCATGTACTGTATCTCTGTAGAATTGCAAACTCAAAAATATGATGGTATCTCATGGCAAGAAACTCTGTTGACCTGCTGTATTTCTCAGTTACGTCCATTGGGGACCATAATTATGGGAAAAGGTCCATGGAATAAACCAGACACTAAACGCTATCGAGGGCAACTTTTCAAGTTAAGCCCATTGACTAATATTGGATTGTCACATTTATGGACAATGTGCACGTTTCGGTTATATGCAGGAGTTAAAGTCCCCATGAAAACGAAATTCAGGTTTTGTGGATTTTAGTACAAATAAGCTAGTGTGCTCCAAAACATTGTCGACATTCCAATTTAGACAATGTTTGCATTCAAAATGTACACACTCTTTCTCTATCACCAATACGGAGCAACAATTTTGATTTCATCATTCTGGACTTTAGCTTCTCATCAGATTTTCTGTCCAATCAAATGTTCTTTACAATCTGAAGTGTCCCGCCCCCAACATTCTAAAAATTCATAGCACTAACAGTCACATATGGCTAAATGCTATTGGGTATTTAAAAAGGCTCCATATGCCCCACACTGACTTCCTGTTTCAGTTGGAATTACGTCAACACATCGAATAAAGCTGTGTGTGTGTGTGTGTGTGTGTGTGTGTGTGTGTGTGTGTGTGTGTGTGTGTGTGTCCTTCTATGTCACAAAGTAATATGTGATGCAGTATTTGCGATAAAGACTGCTCTATACACTATATGGCCAAACATTTACAGACACCTGACCATCGCACCCATATGTGCTTGTTGAACATCTCATTATAGATTTAGTCCACCTTCGCTGTTATAATATCCTCCTTTCTTCTATAAATTCTTTGCACTAGTTTTTGGAGACTGTTTGTGGGGATTTTCCCACTCAGCCACAAGATCATTAGTTAGGTCAGGCACTGAAGTTGGGTGACGAGGCCTGGGGTGCAGTCAAGATTCCAGTTCATCCCAAAGGTGTTCATTGGGGTTGAGGTCAGGATTCTATGCAGGCCACTGACATTCTTCCACACCATTTACATTCTAAATTGTAATACATTTTTTTCTGATTTTGGATTTCAGATTCTTTATAAAAGCATCTGGGTAATATAACCGCAAAAAGGAGGGGGGAAATGCCAGGAGTGCCCCTTGCATTTTCCTGCCTGAGAAATTGCCTTTGCTCATAATTAACCTAAATTCTCATTATCATAATCCTCAGATATATTACTAGATTTTAGCTCTTGAATGCACCATCATAATCTGAATGAAGCAGTACCAGTAGGCATGCTGTTCATTTATTTATTCACGTAGCTATGTGTTATGTATTATGTGTTTCTGTACATAATATTATGAGCATGTTGTCAAATCCTTCGATCTTTGAAAAATGTTACAGAGTCTCATTTCTGAGAAATCCATGATGATGTCTTTAGAACTATGATACATTTGAACTGTCACAGTTCTCTTAATTCCTGCCAGTTGCACCAATGTCAGCAATTTAGTAAAAACCCAAACTGTGGGTACAATGATATCTATCAATATCAAATCTCTGCATGTCAGTAAACAACAAGTCCTTGCTGTACCAAAGCCATGCCTCACATGGCCACACGGAATCACCTAGTGCATTTCTTACCTATATTTATATCAGTTTTGGTCATTTTACTTTTAAATCACTCTAGCTCTTGAGCTTAGTTTCTTTAAGTATTGGGGAACTGTAATGAATGGAGAGCTTACTGGTGAAGAAAGGTTTAAAACTGAACTAGGAATGTGTTCAAGAATTGCTTGACATTTTTGATTTTGTTTTAAATTCCCACAATTCTAATTTACCCAGAATTTGAGTTGCTAATAAAATGCACCTCAGTATTCCAAGGCAAAATAACATTATTATACTATCCATTCTTTAAAAATATTTCACATTTTCAATAAATGTCCTTCAATTTCTGATAAATCCTTGGTTTGTTTAGACATTTATGACGTGTTTAGACATTTGATACCTGTTGCATTTCTCTTTATTCCTGTCAGTTGCACCAATGTCAGCAATTTAGTAAATTTAGTACTATGATGTCTATCAATATCAAATCTCTGCATGTCAGTAAACAACAGCACACACAAACTAACAGATTACATCTCTGTATTTATTTTCATCAGAACACATTTTTAACCATTTTAGTAGTAGTTTTCATACCTTTGAAAAGATCAAGAACTGTGTGTTTGTTTTTATAAATAATTCCTCAAAGTTGTTTGTAAAAAATTAAAGAAGTTACTGAACTAAATCATCTATATTATTACAATATACCGGTAATATAATAATCCTTTTCTTTAAATAATCATAGTCTTAATGCTATCTATATATGCCTTTTAACCTCTATATGCCTTTTAAACTTTTTTATTCGTTTTGTGTTGTTTTGCTTTTGTTTATTTCTTTTTTCTCCTTTTTTAATCACAGCCTTCAGGTGCTGAGGTTGTGATTCAGAGGATAGTCCTTATGGTTAAACCACACCAATCAGGATAGTTCTCAGTCAACCCCCCCCCCCCCCCCCCCCCAAAAAAAAAAAAATAAAAATAAAAAAAAATAAATAAATAAAATAAATAAAAATTCCGACACTTCCAAAAGAGGAATAATAATTAAAAAAAGCACACAAACTCAGAATGCAAGGAAACGTCCAGAGGAAACAGAACCACACATAAATAAGCATTCATATAACATATTTACAACAGAAAAACGACTGAGGCTCAGGGCTGCATAGGTCCACAGGATACAGAGAGAGAGAGAGAGAGAGAGAGAGAGAGAGAGAGAGAGAGAGAGAGAGAGAGAGAGAGAGAGAGAGAGAGAGAGAGAGAGAGAGAGAGAGAGAGAGAGAGAGAGAGAGAGAGAGAGAGAGAGAAGAAAGTATTTCTGCTTGCTAAGTGAAAATGATGCATGGGCCACTACTTACACAGTTGTATTTATAGCTGAAAATGAACATGTACTGTATGTGTGCAAGCATAAAATACATCTTATTTGTAGGTTTAGTGGTATTTAGCAATATTAGCAGGCATCTGTTACATTCATTCCTGTGGGTCACTGAGGCACAGTAACTGAACCCACGCAAACATACGCATACATGTTGTGAAAGGTTACAAGGAGATTCAGACTCATTTTGGCTACCTGCAGTTAAAGTGATATCAGTCACAGATTTGGTATGCTGATGCAGTGTGACATGCGGGTGTTGACATTAGCTGTAAATGTTGTCTCATTCAGCATCAGTGCTCATCAATGTGACATACAGCCTATACAGTAACATCACAGACCTTGTGGTTTTCATAGTTCTTCCTGACATTTAATGTACACACAGTGTACACACAGTATAGGTGAATTCCAGAGGCAGGTGTGTCCCAGTGCAAATTCACTAGTCTAGATTCATGTGCTTGTGCTGCTGAGTTTTTAAACATTCTTCCTAACCTGTAGCATTGGGCTTTTCCACACATTTTTTTGGTGGGACAGGGTGATGTCTCTTTCTGATTTTTCTCTGTCCTCTATCTGCTATGGCTTCCCTTCCTATTATCATTCTTATTATTGTCTCATCTGTCTTTTTCTTCCTTGTTGTATTCCATTCTCCTCCTTCCTGACAGGTCCAGATGGAAGGGATGGAACTGTTTATTTGTGGATTAGTGTGTGTCTGCTGTGTGTGTGTGTGTGTGTGTGTGTGTGTGTGTGTGTGTGTTCTGAGGTGAATAATTCCTCTCTCTCTCTCTCTCTCTCTCTCTCTCTGAACCACTTCAGAACAGGTGGTCTCAAAAGAGGTTCCAGTGTTATGAGTACGCTAATGAGATCTCAGGTAGGCCATCTCTCTGTGGTCTCTTTTAATTATTCATTAGACAAGTCCTTGCTGTACCAAAGCCATGCCTCACATGGCCACCTGAATGATCTGTTACATTTCTTACCCAAATCTATATCAGTTTTAATCATTTTACAACCCCAATTCCGAAAAAGTTGGGACAGTATGGAAAATAATAATAAAAACAAAGAGGAGTGATTTGTAAATGTACTTTGATTGTATTGAAACAAAAAACATATAAAGACAAGGTATTTGATGTTTTACCTAATCAACTGCATAGATTTTTGAAGGTAAACATTTATTCTGAAATTGATGCCTGCAACCTGTTCCAAAAAAGTTGGGACAGGGGCAATTTAGGACTAATAGCGATGTGACAAGTTAAAAAAAGAAGGTGATGTGAAACAGGTGAGGCAATCGTCTAGTCATAGTATATAAGGAGCCTCCAAAAAAGGCCTAGTCTGTCAAGAGCAAGGATGGGTCAAGGCTCGCCAATGTGCCAACAGATGCATCAGCGAATATTTGAATACTTTGAGAACAACATTCCCCAAAGACAAATCGGTAGGATTTTGGGCATTTCACCTTCTACAGTGGACAATATATTTAAAAGACTCAAGGAATCCAGTCAAATCTCTGTGTGTAAAGGGCAAGACTGAAAACCACTTCTGAATGTGAGTGATCTCCCTCAGACGTCACTGTGTTAAAAACTGTCATGAGTCTGTAATGGATATCCTGACATGGGCTCGGGAATACTTTGGTAAACCTTTGTCAGTCAACACCATTCGCTGCTGCATCCACAGATGCAAGTTAAGGCTTTACTATGCAAAGCAGAAGCCATACGTCAACACTGTCCAGAAGCGCCACCGACTTCTTTGTGCTCCGTCTTATCTGAGACGGACAGTAGCACAGTGGAATCGTGTTTTGTGGTCCAACGAGTCAACATTTCAAATAGTTTTTGGACAAAACAGCCGTCATGTTGGAAAATGACCATCCAAGCTATTATCAGCGTCAGGTCCAAAAGCCAGCGTCTGTCATGGTATGGGAGTGTGTCAGTGCACATGGAATGGGTAACTTGCACATCTGTGAGGGCACCTTTAATGCAGAAAGATATGTACTCATTTTGAAGCAACATATGCTGCCTTCCAGAGCAGGACAACGCCAAACCACATTCTACCTGGATTATAAGCGCATGGTTGCATAAGCAGAGAGTGCGGGTGCTAGCATGTCCTTACTGCAGTCCTGACCTGTCTCCCATTGAGAATGTATGGCACATTATGAAGTGTATTATGAAGCGCATTATGAAATGCAAAATAAGGCGATGAAGGCCCCATACAGTTGTGCAGCTGAAGAAATGCATAATGGATGAATGGTGGAAAATTCCACTTGCTAAACTTAAACAACTGGTGTCTTCAGCGCTCAAACGCTTAATAAGTGTTATTAAAAGAAAAGGTGATGCTACACAGTGGTAAACAGTCGACTGCCCCAACTTTTTGGAGTGTGTTGCAGTCATCAGATTTGAAATGAGTGTATATTTCCAAAAATAAATTAAATTCACAAAGTAAAGCTTCAAATAATGTGTTTTCAATATAGTACAGGGTGAAGTGAATTTTCAAATGACACCTTTTGCTTGTTTTTTAAAAAAATTTTCCATAATGTCCCAAATTTTTCGGAATTGGGGTTGAACTTTTAAATCCCTCTAGCTCTTGAGCTTAGTTTCTTTAAGTATTGAGGAACTGGAATGAATGGAGAGCTTACTGGTGAAGAAAGGTTTAAAACTGAACTAGGAATGTTTTCAAGAATTACTTGACATTTTTGATTTAGCTTTCAATTCCTACAGTTCTAATTTACCCAGAATTTGAGTTGCTAATAAAATACACCTCTGTTTTCCAAGGCAACATACCATTATTTTACTATCCATTCTTCAAAAATATGTCGAGTTTAATTAAATTAATTTCCTTAGATTTATAGGAAATCTTATTATCCTTTTAAAGATAAAGAAGTGAAAGGAAATTTGATGGAATGAAAGTGAAGGTTGTGACTGTTTTACTAATTTATGTCCCCAGCTCATTCATTTAGCATTCATGTTCCATCAAAGCAAGTCTGGTGAATGCACAATTAATTCAGTCTCCTAAAATAAATCAGCAACCTCAACTCCAGTGCAACTCCAGTGCATTGAAATCTTAGTTTCAAACCCAATATAGTTTAATGTTCTAATATTCAGAATAAAGGAATTAGTACGTATTTTGCAGAAATACAATAAGGTTAGGGGCTACTGAGGTCAAAGAGTTTATCTACTTGATCTACCATCCTTAGTTTCTTGTAAAAACAAAACAAAAACAAACAAACAAAAGACAAAAACCCTAAAAAAAAAAAGAAAGAAAAAAAAAAGAAGGAGGTGTATATGTATATCTCTTAAATTTGTTCTTGGTAAATGCCTTCCATAGGACATCAGTATTTTAGATCCATGCTTTTTCATAAAAGTGCAGAGGAACCCATAAAATCCCAAAGCCGTTGGTCTATAAAAGATCTATAAAAGAAGCCAATGCTAGTTAGTGATATATTTCAATTGAAATGATTTGGGTTGTATTGCAGAATGAAAGTCGCTGACTCCGACTCTTCTGCTGGCGTAAGAATGCTGATTGGAGACCAAACTAACGTGACTCAGATTAATCATGAAGTACAAATCCAAACACTCATGGTCTTAAAATGCTAATCGTTATTGTGTCTCTGAGCCACTATGAATATGAATGTAGCTCATTTGTTAGAGTATAACTGTAGAAAAGGGGGGGAAACACAGGAAATAAGCCCTTAGCATCTCCTCCCCTGCTCCTGCTCAGTCAAGAAAGAAAGAAAGAAAGAAAGAAAGAAAGACAGAAAAAAACAACTCTCATATCTTTGGGTCTCTCATAAGGGACCTGGCCATAGGGAGCTGCGTGACTACATGGTTGATCGTCACGTCTATGCAGCAACAAATATATATTTTTTATTAATACATATCTATTCTAGGATGAAAAAAAATTGCAACTGAGCAGTCCATGCCATATTACTCTCTACAAGCAAGAATTGCAGAAGTGTGTGAATGTGTGCATGTGTAAACAATGAAAAAGCCCTTTACTGTGGAAGATATGAGATATTCAGCAAAGCAATGGTTACTCTTTAGGTTGTTTTGTCCCTTAAGTTCTTCCTGGCTAAGTCCATATTCCAAATAAAATCATTAGTCATTTCAGCTGAGATCTGCTTAAAACGCATTGAGCTATGAACGTCTTCATATCATTTGGGTTTATTAATAAAATTTAGACTGTTTAGTCTAAACATTAGTAATAACATGCAGTTATCGAATATAGAGTAGAGAATATATCTGTATAAATATACTACTAAGGGCAGGGGGAAAAAAAGCAGACTTAGGGAGTGTATGCTTTTGTGCAGGTTGAGTGGACATACAGAAGAGGAAACATTTACCTCAGTAGTGAATCGTATTCCAAAGATTACAATTTGACAAAGGCTTTTTCAGCAAGCACTTCTACTTCCAGTCAGTAATTCTTCTATATATTGCACACATATCTGGAGCCTTGAAATTTCCTGATCTACTGTCCCAGCGACATTGCAATGGTAAAACTACTGTATGCACAGTCAGCTAAAGTAAGGGAGAATCGAATAGCGAATTAGAATGCTGGGTTTCAGCTGAGTATTTTGGACATTCAATTAGGTAGGTTTCCACTTTCTGACTTATTAAAACTGTTTTCTAGGCTCCATAGTAATCCTTGTGATGGACAGAGCAGCATATAAAGCATATGGTTGGGCACAGATGTGCACACATACACACACATGCACACACTTGTGTTTTCATTTTGATAATATACATGTAACCCATCCATGTGTCCCATCCTTTCCTGCACAAAGACCAGTAATGAAAAGAAAACGAGAACATGAAGAGATCCTGTAGTCATCTAGTGCAACTGAAATCCAAACCATTTGACACAGTGTAAAAAATATGGTGCGAGAGAACTCCACCCTAGAGAGGTCTCTTTCAACAAAAGGCTGTGGTGTTGTCCCTTGTTCATGACATTGGATTAAGTTTGTCCAGTGTTTGTTAACGTTCGCAAGTCCGTCTGTCCGTCCGTTTGTTTGCTTTGTTGATTGCATGTCCACAGTAATCCCATCCTGCATTAGGATTCCCCGAAAGCACTGTAGTCAATCCGAGCTGGACTGAGAACTGACGTTTGTTGGCCGTAACGTTCGCCTGCCTCATCACTCATCATTGGTGGAGTTCTCCTCCAGAGAGGACATGGTGCTGAGGTTGTGGGAGGCTGTGATTGTGGCCACAGTATGGAGCAGGACCAGGACTAGCAGGCAGAGTTTGAGCCTGCTGTTGCACAGTCTGGAGTTTGCTGACGAGCTCAGGGACGTCCCGTGCTGGCATGACGGGTGAGTTCTTTTGAAAGTCCCTTTGGAGCTGTTGTCAGACTTACTGTCCCATCGAACATCACAGCACTCTGCTTCTACATCTGAAGGGCTGTCTTCCAGGAGCCCTGAGAGACACAGCAACACATTATTACACAGGATGCACTTACAGTATCTGAAAGACCTGAATTCACTACACTTCCAACCTTCACCATAAATCTAATGTAATTTTGACAAAGTACATTATAAGTGGTAAAGAACTAAGAGGGAACATGAAGTTTTATTCATTAAGAGATGGCTACTTAACATACAACACATACAATAAATACAACTATTGTAACCATAATAATGTCATATATGCCATAATATTAAAAAAGATTTCTATATTTCTGGTTTAAAAAAGCCTACGTAGCAGCAGGCATGAACTCTCTCTCTCTCTCTCTCTCTCTCTTACTCGCTATCCATCTATCTATAAACTGGGATGCCGTGCTGGTGTATCAAACCTGTAGTGCAAAGGTCCTTGGATGAAACCCATTTTTCTGTGGGAAAAAAACAACATTTTCCACAAACTCTTTCAGCCAAATAATTAATCTGTTGTTTTGGCCCATTTTCAGCTGGGCCCCAATTATTTTTTCCAACCTACTGTAAATAAGCATATTGTTATGTTATGGGAATTTTGTTGTTGTTTGCACTGACATCTTTACAGCATATAAATTACTGAGCATATCATGTGGGATGTAAATACAAATTACTTCCCAAGTTAATTCCACAATACAGCTCAAATACAACTGACATCACTGTTTAAGGACGTTTGGCTTAAGTGTTGAAAAAGCCGTTTTGCCTCTGCACAGGTGAAGGCAGGAAAAAGGTGAACAGTTTGCTACTGAAGAAAATACAAAACCCTTAAATTCCCTGTGAGGTGCTTTGAAAGGCGCAGCATTATTTGATGCGTTGACGTAACTTGCACTGAAACAGGAAGCCAGGGTGGGATATATCGAGTGGCTCCACCCTCTTTTTAAATAGGCAAGGCAAGGCAAGTTTATTTATATAGCACAGTTCATTCACAATGGTAATTCAAAGTGCTTTACATAAAGAAAATACAAGGTATTAAAAATGTAAGAACAAGAACTAAAGGTAAGAAATAAAAATGAGAAGAATGCATTAAAATGAGCAGGAGAAAAAAGAATTTAAAAATGTAATTGGTAAAAAGGGGAAAAGTTACAGAGCTAAAACGATACAGATCAATCAGTAGAGTGCAACAAAGTGTTCAGTCTGTAAATGTAAGGCTAAAAAGATGTGTTTTCAGTCTGGTTTTAAATATGGTTAGAGTTTGAGCACATCTTACTCCTTCTGGAAGTTGGTTCCTGCCATGGGTGGCATAATAGTTAAACGCTGTCTCAGCTTAACTTTAAGGCTAACATATTCATACTACAAACCACAAAACTTCAATTTGGAATTCATGGGGATTTTAAGTTCATACACTTCTCTGTGTGACCAGTAGGTGGCATTGCAAACAAACTCTGACGAGTGAATGGAGCACAAAGGCCTTATTACACCGCAATGCAATGAAGAAGAATGCAGGGCTAGATATCTGTATATATGCCTACCTGTGCATATAAAACTAGGGCTTCCACCATAAATTAACTCATCGTTGTCAGGCAATATGAAGGGACACCTCTGCTGGACCTCCAGGCAGTACTGTCTGCATGGGATCCTGTTGCTGCAATGCATCTGTGTGGTCTGGAAGTACTGGAAACACAGCCAGTGTTTGTAGACAGTCTGAAAAAGAGAAATACAGAGAAAGAGAGATCAGGGTTAGTAAGGACCCACTGCAATTGATTACATATCACTGATACCGTGGTAACAGTTAGAACCTAATACCTCCTGCCCTAGTATCATGGCAACCCATCCTCCTCCCCTGCTGCACATGCATTTATTTTCTTCTTCTCCACCATCCAATATTCCTTTACCACAGATTTATTCCCATTGTGTCCTGCATGTTTCCATCATATATTGCACTTTATGCACACAAAATAGCAGAAAACACTGCTGCACATAGAGTTTGGCAACGGGATTTCATGTTAAGTTCATGTTAATCAATCAAAAATTGTCCCATAGATATGTCCTTCTCAATACGGCATATCCTTCTCAGTTTTACTGTAGCAGCTACTACAGTATTCCCACAGCTCTGAATGATCCTTTTGTCAGAACTTTTTGTAGAGTTATCAAAAATTTTACAATGTTACTTTAGGCAAGCTGTCAATCATCAGACCTCCTGAGACCAGAGTGGTAAAGACATCTCTCTTTATAAACAGAGTGTTGAAGGTTATGCTAACAGTTCACAGCTGTGAAAAAGCCAGGGCTCAGCAAAAGCCACATTTCACATTACATATTACAATATGTATACAATATATAATAAGCAATTAAAAGGTGTTTGTCAGCAGGGAGTTTAAAAAAAAACACTTGTTCAGGATCTCTTTAACACTGAGGCAGCAGTGTTGACACTGAATCAAAAGAAACACTCTATATGATACATTTTCTTTGGAGCACAGTCTGATATCCAGGTCAGCACTAAAAGTCTTGATGAATGAGCATTAATGCACTAATGGCACTTTGTAGTTAAGAGCTTAAGAATGTCTTATTTTATTGCTATGAGAGCACCATGACATCATCTCCACTTGTCTGTCACAGTTCCTAACAAAGCTTTGATTCATTCTAATTTTACCTCTCACATCAATCAGCAATAGATAGATAGATATATAGACAGACAGACAGACAGACAGACAGACTGGTTGATTGATTGATTGTTTGACTGCTCCATCTCTAGCTGCTTTTCAAAAAGTAATTTCCTTTCTGGAGGTCTGAATATATGTACATGTAAATGTAATGTAACCTTTGTAATTATGATTGCAATGAATCACTGGTTTTTGCCTTAAGCTCAGCATCTTGCCTGAGTGCACATCGCAGCATTGTACATCATGCCACATCTCCACTTCACTCAGATGAAATATGTATGTGGCACTCTCTAAAACGCACAGTTCCTTCTTGTGTGCTGTTTCACTACTGCATTCTCATGTAAGCGCTCAGATTAGATTGTCCAAGAACAAACCTCTTGGCAGGCGTTTGCTAATGTCTGATCACATAATGAATCCCTTCACTTTAGGTCATCCCTGCATGGATGACTGGCTTTCAAAGTAAATACAATTTCAGAAGTGAAATCAGATAATAGTCTGTTACAGTTATCGGAGGACATCTGAATGTGCTTACGTCAGCAGTGCAGCTGGAGAAAATTTCCTGCTTTACGAAAATGAATCAGTTTTCTTGAGCTTTGTCAGTATAATCAATATGATTATGCATATATTAATCTGCTGATTGCAAACTGCTTTATATGTAAACTAAACTTGGCAGTCTGGTAAACGGTTACATTTAGGGTTACGTCTATGGCGTGTAATCTGAACTTATATTTCAGTACATGCAAGGTGTTTTTTTGTTGCATTTACTCTGAATTTACTCCTTGTCAGTAGACAATGTAAATTCAGCATATTAGCTGATGGTTCAGTCAGCTTCATTATGTTTTAAATGATGTATCAGCAAAATGAACTCTAAGTGACATCATTCTGCTTTGAAATATTAGTTGGATGTTGGATCTCATCCCCAAATCCAACATTTTATTCATTTATTCATCTTCAGTAATCACTTTATTCTAGTCAAGGTCATGGCTGATCCAGAGTTTATCCCAGCAGCACTTGGTGTAAGGCAAGAATATACCCACTATCCACACACACACAGTGGCAATTTAGTGTAGCTAATACACCTGCATGCAAGTTTTTGGGAGGTAGGAGGAAACTGGAGAACCAGTACAAAAGGAGAACATGCCAAGTTCTACGCAGGCAGTAACCTGAGCTCAGGATCAAACTGAGGACCCTGGAGCTATGATGCGGCAGCGCTACCCACTGTGCCACCATGCATCCGACAAGCCTCCTTAAATCTTTTAAAATGTGTAACGTGAACCTCTTTGGACAATTTTTCATAACCACCAAGTTGGTGCAAATAAACAATACAGAATCTATGTAAATATTCTGATTGTGAACACTTATATGGTGTGATTGATTGTTAGTCCATTCAATTAATTATTGTAAAACACTGTATTATCCACGTCTTACAATTTGCTAGAAATTTTATTCAGATGATCAATTTACTCTGTTCCCATGTAAGTGTATAATCTACACGAAGGTCTTTAATGATATACAATCCCTCCAGGATTTAGCAATTTGGCGATGTCAGAAATTAATGCAAAATCAAGGAAACTCTGCAATATCTGCAGGAGCTTGATATTTTTCTAAATTACCGCCATCACAACGTGCATTCGGTCAAAGTCCAGTACAGCTAAAAGGTCTCATTTACCAACAGACATCACCGTGAAAGGCCGTGCAAAACAATTTTGTGCGATTGCAATTTCACCAATTCAAGTAGGTTTTCCACAAAAAAGCACAAAAAACTCTTCTGAAAAAAAGCCACAGCAAAATCAAGCATTTTTGTCCGCAACAATCACACACACACAAAAAAAACTCCATGAAATCCTGTATGGACTGGATATAATACAAAGTGAGATATGATGTACTGAATTCACAACACAACTAGACACAGAAAATATTCTATACATGTAAGTTAGGACTGTGAACTCACCATAATGCCCAAGGACAATAAGCACGCAAATACACAAGGAATACAAGACAAGCCCTAGAGAATGTATGGCATGCTGCTGGTATTTGGAGCTGGGAAATGATGCCATTAATTTTGAGCTCATTTGGCATGGCGTGGTGTGGGTAAGGCCACCTGCATCATCAAGACTGAGAGAGACGGGGGATGGGAGAGAGAGAAAGAGGCTAATTTCCACAAATCAGCTGGGATTGGGTGGTGAGTGTGGACACATGGATCCATCAGACCATGAATGTCACATTCTTCCTCAGGACTATTAATCTGCACCATCATCAGTGATGATTCCCATCAACATGGTCTGTAGCAGGCCTGCTTCCGGCTCCTAAGCCTACTCTGCAGATGTAGAGTATCTGCACCCATGGGTCTACTGAAAACCAGTGAACACAAACAGATTCTCCTTTAGGCTAGAGGACATCTATACTTAACCCACATAAAATAGATTGCTAATAGATGTCAAAGGACATGCGGTATGTATTTACGGTTCACCGGTGCACTCCACATGCCACTATGTTTCCCTCAATCCCATTTATCTTTGTGTGTGTGTGTGTGTGTGGTATTTACTACAGCCTGAGAGTAGCACGCTCTCCTTGCTGTGTTTTCTGTTAGCGCCCACTGCTCCATTAGAGAGGTGATGGGGAGCACCCTTCCTAAAGTGTGAGATGAGGATAAATGCATTATCGCTGATAAACACACAGCGTGAGGGATGAGGAGGGCTTGGCTGTGTGAACAAAGGACTCCAGCTGCACTTTGATGAAGGCCAGGCTTGTTACTCAGGCTTTCATGCTGTTTGTTTTGGTAATTTACCTGATACATTTTTACTGTTTCATTTCGGATGACTAGGAATAGGTTAATTGGGGGATTAATTACATTACTTTTATTACATTTTCGATACTCTTATGGTATTTTCCATCCATCCATCTTGTACCGCTTACTCCTTTTCAGGGTCACAGGGAACCTGGAGTGATCATCGGGCACAAAGAGGGGTACACCCTGGACAGGGTGCCAGTTATGGTATTTTTAACAGCTGAAATACAGAAGTGAATATTTTTGTGTGCATAACAGTTAAAAAAGAGGAATATAGAATGTAGTCAGGTAATCATTGTGCATTGTGTGTGAATTGTGTATGTGTATGCTTGATTTAGTTTACTGAAACTGTGATCATGATATCCAGTAGATGGAGCTAGTGTGAAGCCAGCCTTGGTGAGATTTACCCTACTCAGCAGTAACTCATTCATCCTGACAATGTCAGTGTTGCTATTCTCCATCCTGCTGCAGGGTGCTGATAATCTCCTACACGCACTCCAGAACAACTGTCTGTTCACAACAACAGCACCTCAGCTAGCACGGCAGTTCTGCTAATCCATCGATTGCGCTACTTAAGACGTCAAATATAGCCTTGACGCAGTCCCCAAGTACTCCATGGGCCAGATAATGCACATCATTAGCACATTTCTATTATGGTAAAGACATTTCTTTCCAGCACCAAACCAAATGCTGGCAGTAAATCTGGGTTCGAGGAGGAAAGCAGGGCAGAGAAATAAGCACAATGCAGATTCTCAAGCAGGCTTTATCACTTTTGGCTCCCAGTTTGAGGCAGGCTGGGACTGGTTTGATGGTGCAATCTCATTAGTATACGGAGCTGTGGGACTGCAGGCGCGAGGTCTGGAACAAGGGGAGGAAGGCCGAGCGAGACTTGCGGTGCCCTAGTTCCCAGCTTGGGCCTGCCCAGACCTGCTAGCATTAAAGCTGCTCCTGCCGAGCTCAACACATGATAAATGACCACACAGCCTCAGGTACACAGCAGTAATGAAATGGGAGGGGGCAGATACACACAGTCACTCGTCTTTTATAAGCAAGCTCGCTGCCCTTCTTTCGCCTGCTTCTTTCTTTCTTCCTTCCTTCTTTCCTTCCATTATTTCTTTCTTTGCTCCCTTCCCCTCACCCATCTCTCTTTTTTCATCTCATGCTTTTATCTGAGTGTCTGTGTTTAACTTGCCACTACTGGGGATTAGCTAAACTCTCCAGGAGGATTGCATTATTCTATTATGGTGGGGCTAATCACATTGTAATTGAGGGAAGGCCTTTCCGCAGTAACAGTATTGGTTCTTAAAAGCCTCAATTGGCCCGTCAGTGCCTGGCTTTTGATCTTTTATTTTGTCTGTCTCTCTGAAGCTCTCACCGTGAGACACAGATCGACCTCTGAGCTGAACGTCGGAAGCACAGCTCTCATCTCTCATCCGTTCATTTCTCCCACCACTGTTCTTCGATAGTGAGGAGCTGTTCAGTGTAAGGCATTACAGAGCTCAAATCAGAGAATTGGTTGATGTGAGAGATTTTCCTTGTCATATCAAACAGAACATCCATCTGTGTAATATCAGCCCAGGCTCCCAGATGAAAGAGGAGCAGGCATAGACTGAATCACTCTTGCCGATAACCCACATGAGTCACCCCTTCTGACAATATGAGGGTCAAGGGGTTACACAAGCAGGCAAGAGAGACCTTTGGGCATCCACGGTAGCAAGAGTATATCAATACATACCAAGCGTTATAGGTCATGACGCAAATTTCAGCCCTGCAGATGTCCACACTCACAGCCACAGTTGATTAAATGAATAAGAGAGATGGGTGGAGAAATGAACTATGAAAACAGAGTTCCAGTCCGTCTCCTTTTTTTACCAACAGGCCAGAGCAACATTCCATCAAGCAAGTTCAACATAGCCAGTTTTTTTTTTAAAGAATGTTATATTCATTTAATCAAATTAATCAATCATTTGATCAATTTAATCGACATTCCAGTTACCACAAAAGTGGTCTAACAACTGTTGAATTGCTTGTTGAATTCTTAGGGCCATGACTGCATAGTAATAAAGAAGCTGCACACTGAATATTCCACAAATTAATTCAGAGCCTTAAACCATGAAATCATTACACTTTGTTTCAAGTTTGCCATTTCATACATTTGTCAAGATAAAAAGTTGATGGTAAAATGCCAGACCATGTCTGAAAGAAAAAAAGAAGGCAACCATAAGACTTTCAATACAGTTTTTCACATATACTCATCACATTGGTGACACCATTGGTGAAGACATCTCGATTAATACACTCTCAGAAATAAAAGTATGATTCATTCTTTCATTGGTCGTTAGCAACTGCTTTATTCTGGTCATTCTCGTATTGTTTTCGCAGCCTACAATGTTAAAGCTGGGAACAAGGAGGAATTCTACCCTGGAAGAGACACCAGTCCATCACAGGGCACTGTTTATAATCACACAGTGATAAAATAATCTCATTTTAAGAAAATATATCTAACTTTGCCTTAATAAGATCGCCCAGCTAATATTGAGTGAGATTTAACCGGTAACAAGCTACAACAATAGTTTGCATAGTATTCCAGCACAGGAACAAGATTGTTTTACTTATTTTAAGATAAAGACCCTTCACAACTTCAGTTTTTCATCAAAGTTTTTCCCTGTTTCAATAAAAATGCTAAAAAAAATAACAATGCTTCTTATTTATTATGCTGTTTGAAGAAATTGTGTCTTATTGTAAGCTTTTTTTGTGTGTGTGCTAATTATTAATCTTAAATTAAGGGATGAACAGTAAAGTCAGCTCAATCAAGAGACCAAAATATAATTTTTTAGTAAATCTGTCTTAAATAACTGATTTCCATTTCTTGTAATAAGCACAACTTGCTTAGATTTGGGCATTTTTGTCTAGTTTTAAGGTCTTTCAGTTGTTAGACTTTTATGCTAGTTTTAAGAATTCTAGCCAAGCAGAATTTGCTTACCTCATTACCCTGAGTTCTTTGCTTGATACAAGACAATTTGATTATATTTAAGAATATTTGGCTTCTTTCTAGTAGGGCTGCTTTTGCAGTGTATGAGGTGGGAGGAAACCGGAAAAAACAGTGGAAACCCATGTGAACACAGGAATAATATGTGAAACTCTGCACAGACACTAACACAAGCTCAGGATATCATGAGGGTACACTTTTTTTTAACCTTTAATGTGTATCTTTATACCTTTAAAATACTTTATTACTTCCCAGGATGTACAGTAGATATCCCTTTGGTAGGAACAGGGAAAATATCAACACAACTATCAAACTTGCCCAGAAGGTTATGCAAATATCTATGTGCAAACATGGGCTTAATTTTTTATAAAATCTATACAAAACTGAGATTTTTGAAAACTAAAAAGTGAAATGAACATATTTGTTATGATATGTTCATTAGGTATTATGTAGCCAACTACCCCATCTGTACATAACAGCTGACATTACTTCAGTAATTGAATATTTAGTTAACAAGCCAATATCTGTCTAACAGATCTGTTCAGAAACAAAACAGATTAGACTGCACAGTCAATAAGAACACAGCAACTGTGTTCCTATTGACAAATCTGCTCCGTGTCTTACATGTGTGTCATGTAGGTGATATTTACTTTCAAGTTTTGAATGAGCATCTGAAAATACATGCTAAAAAAGAGAAACAAACAATTCCTGTGTTTTATGTTTTATAACTTCATCATGAAATGAGCTGTTAGAAAAAAATTGTGTATCACTTTCTTGAAGTTTAGTATAGCAGGAGGGAAAAACACACCAGCCTGATATGTCAGAAGTATTCCAATATAAATTCCTATTGATTCAAGACAATTAGGCGATGTAATAATAATGATCTGAAACCAAGATATTTAGAGCGTAACCCACAAAACAATGTGTTTATCACCCCTTATTAATTTAATTCCTTGGTGGAAATGTCACTTGACCCTATCCGTCAGATTGGATTTGTTAACAATGTTTCTTGGTAATACGAATAAAACTTCCTTTGTTATGGAGAAGCTCTGTTGTGAAGAATATTAAGTAGTCACAGTGACTGGGTGTGCCAACAAAGCCCCTCGATTAAATATGAACAGCATTTTTTAGGCATTTAAATAATAGTTTAAAAAAAAACAACAAATATACAAAAACATAATATGCAACATGAACAACGATAAACCTTTTTAGTGCCTAACTGCAAGTTGATCCATGTCCATTTTGTTAAAGCACTGAATTACCTCATGCCTACACATTTAACCACTAGAACAGGCAAAAATAATATTTTGTGGAATACAGCAATTTTATGAAAGCTCTGTGCACCAGTGTTCCACTGTGACACCACAAATTACCATAAGCATCCTGAATAACAGAAATAAACAAAGCCCAGCTTGACTCAAGGCATAACTGCAGCACAGAACATGGGCTAATTAGAGTCCAGCTTCAGTTCAAAGCACATTTCTGTAGCAAAAAAAACACAGAATGCGCACACCCACATTAAAGATTGTCACCAAAAGCAATGAGATGTTTACACAGTCATTACTAGTCTTTGCTTGTGTACCATATTCATGCTGAATATTGTATGTAACCAACACCAATAACCTTTTCAGAAATGAGAGAAAATCAATCAATCTATATTTACTTTCATAGTCAAAAGTATGTTTTGGAAATTAAATTAGGAAAAAAATAAACAAGCATTCCATCAAATACCTATAATTTTAATCTTTAAGGTCTGGTTCATTATTACTCTCTAGATTCTAATGGGGTTCTACACTCACTGTCCACTTTTAAAAAGAACCTGCTAATTTATGCAGTTATCCAATCAGCCAATCATGTGAGAGCAGCACAATGCATAAAATTATGCAGATACAGGTCAAGAGCGTCAGTTAATGTTCACATCAAACATCAGAATGGGGGAAAAATGTGATCCCTGTGACTTTAACCGTGCCATAGTTGTTGGTGCCAGATGGGCTGATTTAATTGTTTCATATACTGCTGATCTGTTGGGAATTTCACACAGAACAGTCTCTAGAGTTTACACAGAACGGGGAAAAACAAAAAACATTGATTAAGCGACCATTCTGTGGGTGGAAACACCTTGTTGATAAGAGAGGTCAGAGGAAAATGGCCAGATTGGTTTGAGCTGCCAGGAAGGATAGAGTAAATCATATAATCACTCCCACAACCAAGGTGAAAAGCAACTTAGCACGCACAAAACATTGATCCTTTAGGTGGATGGGTTACAACAACAGAAGACCACACGGAGTTCCACCCCTCTCAGCCAAGAACAGGAATCTGAGGTTATCATGTAACAATTGTCCAGTCTGGGTAAGTCTGTGCCCATGATAGCCCCAGATTCTTACTCTTGGGTGACAGGAGTGGAACCTGTCAGGAGTCTTCAGCTGAATGTGCACTTGTTTGGTAAAGTAGTTACTGTAAGAATGTAAGTTACTGTAAACCATTGTGCAGTTGATGTCAGACAGTGTTAGTTATCAACTGAAAGACAAATACTATATGCTGTGAGACCCCATTAGGATCTACATAAGTCACAAACATTTTTCACTTCACTTAAACATATTTCTTACTTGAGTTTTCTAGTTCTGTAGAATTTAGCTTGAATTCTTACTTTAAATTTAACCAAAATGTTCAAAATCTTTTGATTAATAGTGTATATAAATGTGAATATATATAGCAAATATACTGCAAATATATGTAATTAGTCAAGCAGAACATATTGACAAAACTGATGTATAATCAATGTAATTATAAAAAAATTCTCAGCCAAAGGCTTTGCTGTACAAATCACATGTAATTATGTTTGGTTTGTAACATAGTAATATTTGATATTTGTGGAAATATATGTTCGTGGCCTGTAGTACATTCATTTATATAGTTTCTGCTATGGTACAATGTTTATTGTTCAGTAACCCTTTTGTGTATTCTTATTAATAGGTCATAAATATTTGTTATTTTTGGAACATTTTCTTTTATCGTCTATAAAGGAGATAGAAATGTAACTTAGTTACTGTACATCTACATTGCCAATTCATTGCTGGTATAAATGAAACATTATATGGTTATAAATGAAACATTATGCTAGTATTATGCTTATAAGAGTGACATGAAACAATCAAGCAAAACTAATCAAAGCTTTATTTGCAATTGTGTGTATAATAATTAATTAACTAAAGTCTTACTGTAACAATTGACTTAAAGAATGTTAACTTTTCTGGACACCAACTGAGAAAGAACACATCGATGGTACATTATTAGATACTCTACTACAAGAGACTCACTGAGTAGACCAATGCCCTCTTTATAAAAAAAACTATTATACTGACATTGAGCGACGCATGATGCAAACTGAATGACTTCTGAATAGTTCCTTGGACTTCTCAGATGCCGGAATACTTACATCAACTCAGCAATAATAAATATATTAATAATGTAAGAAAGTAATAATAAGTCAGCATTTCTTACTTAAATTGGAAGTGCCTGTGTGCTAAGCAACAGACACTTTAAACTAAACAGAGCAGGTATACACAAGTGTTGGCAAGGTAACCTTTTTTATTCATCAGAGGTAGATAACCGCTCTAAACAATGTAGACAGAAAATAAAGAGAGAATATGGGAGAAAGGGGCGGAGGACAGAAACATGACAGCAGTAAGTGAATGGGGGTTCTGGGAACATGGTAGATATAGTTGTACCTGCAGTGGAAGGGTGCTGATTATTTTGCTTCCTGTAATCTGTCTTTTAATAAAGGGTTTTCACATGTCCCATGCGTGACATGCAAATATTATTACCAACAAGCAGACGTTATTACTCATGACATAGCTTATTAAATATTAAAACACAGCTCAGGGCAACTCAGACACAGCCAGAGCTAACTGAGGCAAGCATCTGGCCAAGTAAAGGTCTTGTAGGAGTACAACACAGTGCTTCAGAGAATGATTACATGGATAATTTATCCATAAAATAGATGTTAATGTCAAGGCATGTGATGTGCAGGGATGCTTTATTAAAACAGTTGATTATGCTGATATTCCTGGAAAAGGATTTTATTTTCCTTTTGCTCTGACACTTTTCTTTTGCCTTAAGTGTGTGTGGAGTGTTTTTCACTTATTTTTGGCCCCTGCAGCACCCTACCCAGAAACACCCAGCATGCAAAAACACTGCTATGAATAAAGCTGCTCAGTGCCCTCTCTCCTTACAGGTCCTGCTTTCTTCTGCTTTGTTCCACTTAGTTGTAGTGCATTACTTTATCTTCCCACAAGAGTGATGCCAGGATTACTCCAACTGCATCTCTGCTGCTGTCTATAAAACTCTGGACTGTGTTTTTGCAGTATCACCTACCCACTGCTCATGTTGAGTTTAGACCCATGTGCCGGGGCAGAGTGTATTGAGAGGCTGTCACAGAGTTGGAGGTGGATGCAATCGCGCATATACATTGCGTAAAATGACATCTTAGCAAGTAGAAATACCTTGAATATAGTCAAATCTATCTAGTATTTCTTATTATAAGATCACAAACAAAATATAAGATTATTAAACCTATTTCAAGCCATTTGTACTACTTTAAAGCTTGAAATAGTCTTGTTCTATTGGCAGATAATTTTGCTCATTTTAAGCATTTATTTCTAGAGAGAAGCAAAATGGTCTGCGAATAGAATAATAAACTACAAGTTTGAAATGAGTAATGTCTAGAAATAGATTTAATGATCTTATATTTGGCTATTGTAATCTTATAATAAGAAATACTAGATAATAAGATTTGACTATAATCAAGATATGTTCACTTGCTGTCATTTTTTTGCAGTGTAAACTAGAGATGCAATTTTCACACTGTGGGCCATAGGCCGATAGTTTAAAAAAATCCGATGATCAGGGCTGATTATATCCTGTCAATCAAAAGAGGGTGGGAAAACACATCGATTTCATGCTGTGTATAAAGATGATGTCTCTTGTGTGGAATGATGACAAAACTGCAGTTTGTAATCTCTGTAAGCTCTGCACTGCTAAAACTTTACACCGGACGCTGCAGCAGTGAAGCGGGAGTTTCGCAACATTCCCAAAAATTTTGTCGCGCTGCTTGTGCTGAATTAAAGCACCAGTACACTGTTGAAAGATTTCAGTGAAAACAAGTTGACAAAAAAGTATATATTGCACAGAAAAATATATTTGTAGAGTAGTATATTTCATATCCAGTTGATGTTAATGAGTTAATATCATCAAAAAAAAGTTGATATTATATATTACCAATTTGTTGTTTAATGATGAAGTAGAAATGCTTTTGTTTGTGTTGAGTGAATGTGAAGTCTAACAGGAGGGTTTTTTTTAGTTTAGTCAATTAATTCTGTTAATATGAATTAATAATATTCAATAAGTTAAGAAATCTTACTTTAATCTTCAGAATTTAGTTCACGTGTTAATGTTAATGTGATTAATGTGTTTTCTGTTTATGAGACCAGTTACTGTGAAACACCTTGTTGAAAAGGAGAGAATAAAGTTTTCATTTGTATTTCCTTCAGAATTGTGATATTAATTATTATTCATTTAAAAGAAGGCATAATAGGCAGAACTATTGGTATCGGCCGATATCATTCTGAATAATCGGTTATTGGTATCGGCTGAGAAATTTAGTATCGGTGCATCTCTAGTGTAAACCTTTTAATACTAATTCCAGTTATGTATTTTCCAATGTTCCAGTTCCAACAGGCACATTCGTGGTCAGAAACAAGCTGTAAGTCATCACCAAAAAAACATAAATGATAGAAACGGCAAAACCAGATCAAAGTCAATACACAGAGAAAGAAACCAAAAAATGACTAAACTGTTAGGTAATGCTGAAAACATTTGCAGCAGAACCAATCAATGTATTTAAAATAAATAATTAAATAAATAAATAAAAAATTTCTGTAGTTCAGTGACTTCTGTACCTCACCATTCACCTGTGTTCTATTTCATGTTCTGTTGGTACAGCAAAGTGTTGTGTGAAAAAACACAATGGGACACTTTAGGCAAGCTACCAACTGGCAGACTTCCTGTATAGTTCTAGTGCCAGGATACCCCAGTACTCTTAAGGACTACAGAACCATTCCATTCATATCTCACATCATGATTACTGAGTGGTTACATGATTACTGAAAGACAACTGAGAGGCTCAAACAGCTTTGACATTTAGACCATCAGGACATGTGCCTTCAATCCCATCCTGTCTCTCTGACTGGGAAAGAAAAGTAGAACTGTGTGAGTCGTAGGCAGTGGTGAGCAGTACTGGAGCACCACAGGCAACTGTCCTGTCTCCTTTTGTCTTCACTTTGTACACATAGGGCTTCCAGTATAACACCTGCAGGAGTTCTTTAATGACTCCTCCATTGTAGGGTGCATCCACACTGAGCATGAATCAGAAGTACAGAAGGCTGGTGGTGGGCAGTAAAAACGCCTGCAGCTTAACATCAGCAAGACAAAGGAACTGGTGGTGGATTTCCAGCATGTTAGGGAGCCCATTAAATCAGTCACTATCCAGGGGAGGATGCGGAGATGCAAAGCCTAGGGGTTTACCTAATTAACAGACTGGACTGATAACACTGAAACGCTATACAGAAAAGGCCAGAGCAGGCTCTTCATTCTGTGAAGACTCAGCTATTTTGAATGTGTGAAGCAGGCAGCTGGGGCTGTTTTATCAGCCTATTGTCCAGCATCCTTTCCTCTACCGTGGTCTCCTGGGGGGCAGAGTCACTGCAGAGTCTATAAGCTGGTCAGGAAGGCCAGTACCATCACAGCAGTATAAAGACAGAGAAGGAGCACCCAGGAGCACATTTAACCACTGGCTGATTCCAAAATGCTGGAGGAAGTGCTATTGAAGATCATTTCTGGCCACTGCTATAAGGTTCTACAGTGCCTCCTCCCAGCATGCAACCCTGCCCCTCTTCTTCTTGGCATGACCAATGAAACAAAATGTCACTATGTCAAATAATTATCCACTTGCAATACAACACTCATTTTTGTACTTAACAATAACATTTACTCACATCAATTTGTTTTGTACAAATGTCAATCTTCTTTCACACTAAAGCCATAGCCTCAAATCCCATACACACTGACTATAAGTGTTTCAGTTGATATAATGTTATATTTATATTATTTGTGCACTTTGTCTTACTTGTGCCCTGATGTGCCTTGTGTGTATGTTTAAAGATGTGTATTTTTTAATTTTGACTATAGTACTACCCATCCATCAAAAGACTACATTTATAAGATACTCACAACTTTCTGATCACTCAGGTCACTAAAAGCTTTAACAACCAAGCTACCTCTGACAACTCCATGACATGTTAGGATTTACTTAGTCTTTTAAACCAGACTTTTAGCTGGTTGACTGACCAGTAACTGTTTAAAATAAGTCTTTGACCCCATGACTATATCGTGCTTCAAAAAGATCATTGTTTTATGCTATATAAAAATGAACCATTTTAAATGTAGAATTACAGCATGAAGTAAACAGAGGAAGATAGAAACAAAAAAAAAGTGAAAAAGAAAATATTCATTCATCATTCATCTGATATCCACATCTTGGTGCTCCCATCTCTTTTAACACATGGAATTTAGACAAGGCTGAACTTAAGACATGATTTGGAACAGTTTATCTGGTTATGGTTTGTGAACTATAGATAATAGAAGCTCCATGGGCTGGGGGAAAAGCGTGTGATGCTGAGACTAGGGTTTACTTACTTTTTTGCAATTCAACTTTTTTGGTGACTTGGGAAATAGAACCTGCTCTGCTGAATTCAAGGTTGTAGTAAAAGAGCATAATGGACTATAGAAGGTCGGTGACTGTCTGCAGTACTGCTAACGAAAATATCATAAACGTATAAAAGAAATATGTGAATACCATGTTATACTAACATTTAAACCAGGAACACTATTCATGAAGCAGAGAGGACTGGAAAAAAGACAGTTGTGTTTATTAAAGTCAAGGGCTGAAAAGCTACAATTAGCTTTTAACGTTAGCGTATCCCCCCCCCTGTATGTGCAGTCTGTGCTGCATCATGCAGATGACAAATAACCTCAGCGATGAAGACTCAACAAAAACCTCTGGAACACGGTTACAGTAAACAAACACAATAAACAAGCAGATATACAGGGTATGTGTGCCTGAACTATACAGTATAGAGATAACAAAACTGCCACTTACATTTAAAAACATGTCTTACTAATCAAACTGGCTTTTGTGTATCTTGTTGCTGTAGAAAAGAAGAAACAAGAGCTACATTATTTCAGGCACTTGAGGTTTACAGAGACAAACTATGGGGAGTTCTTTTTATTTATTTAATTTCTCTTGCTAATTACCTGCTCTTAATTGAATGTTGTCACAGTAGAGACAGAGCCATCTGATGCTGCCAGCTGAGCTGCCATCTGACCAATAGTCCTAACTACACAAGAAGCCCAGTTCTCCTTGTTTGCAAAGTCCCTTTGACCGTGAAGTATAGACTCTAACAAAAATGAATTAATTAGAGATCTTAGAGATTTTTTTTGTTAAATGCCATGATTTAAAGCATTCTAGCTAAAGTAGAGCAAAGATCCAGTTACCACAATGAGGATTCGATTAAAGAAACAGCTATAATCAAAACTGCAGATCTTCCCAAATAAAACAACAAGCAAAGCATAATTAAAGGCTGAAAAGTGTTTTTTGTGTGTGTGTGTGTGTGTGTGTGTGTGTGTGTGTGAGAGAGAGAGAAGAGCATACATGGTGTGAGTGTGTATAGCTGGGACAAATTAAAGCAAGTGACTCTCTTCAAAGCCTAGCCTCAGAAACAGGCTGTTTAATTAAAACATAATTTAAGACAAAGACTACAGTCTGTTCCTCAACACATTGTTTAGAATAGGATGTTCAAACATTCTGTTATTTTCTAGATTGACAGAGGCACATGCTAATGCACATTCAAGTATGAAAGAAGCAAGACAATCAATTAAATATAGGGCTTGCATTTATTCACATGTTCCATAAGTCAATATGCAGTACAAACTCACTACCGCCCTCAAAAAAAAAAAAAAAGAAGAAGCAAAAAACAAACAGTTCAGAAGCAATCTGAAGTATCATGTAGTATCGTAACAGGTAAATAACATTGTCATGCAAAAATTAATCTTTCAGACAAGGTCTAGAGTATACATCCAACAATCCAAATGATGATACACAGTAGTGAACTGTATATCTCTATATACTGTATACTGTATATCTAGTGTTCTAATGTTTGTATCTCTAGTGATAGTTACCCAAGACAAAAAACACCCCCAAAACAAACAAGTAAAAAACGCAATCAAGAACCACCTACTTTCACAGAAAAAGGCCATTTGACTGGTATGGCAGATGACCAACCAAAGACCTTTCATAGACCAACCACAGATTTCCTCAGGCCGTAAGCTTAACTTGTTTAAATGTAACTGTTTTAAAATGTATTTGTTTAACAACTTTTAAACATGGATTTCATGTACCTGAATCTAGGAAGTATATCTTCCTTTGAAGAACTTTAGATGTGGTGTTCAAAAGTTTGTTTGTTCAGAGTGCGGTGGAGGCTCAGTGGTTAAGGCTCCAGGTTAATAAACAGAAGACCCAGCACTGCCAAATTGCCACTGTTGGGCCCTTGAGCAAAGCCCTTAACCCTAGTTGCCCCAGAGGCACTGTATCATGGCTGACCCTTTGCTCTGACCCCAACTTCTTAACAAGCTGGGGTATATGAAGAAAAGAATTTCACTGTACTATGAAGTATATGTGATTAATGGCTTGCTTCTGCTTTCTTCAATAGTTTGTATTACCTTTGGAAGCTGGTCCACGCAAGGGAATAGACACAAAAGTGCAGAAAGCCAATTAGATTGCAACCTGCAACATTGATGATTGTGACTAGAACACTATACAAAAAATATAAAATATCAGAGACTCGACAAGCCAGGCTGAGACTAGTTTGGTCATGCTGGTTGTATTTAATCCATCCAAGTACTGTAGTAATAGGTCTACATAAGTAATCAAGTTCACCCACTGGAGCTTGAGAGAAGCCCTTATGCATCTTATTATCTATCAGCATAATTAGGAAATGGCAGAGGAAATAACCTAAGCTAATGTTATCCAATGGGTGGGACCCATATCATGGGGAAAAAATATATCCCTCTTGGTGTTGTGGTAGGCCAAGCTATTTGAAGCTATCCAGGCTCTGCAGTGTATGATGTCTGCACTGTGATTGATTTGAGTTTTCTTGTTGGCATATACCACACTAAAGGCCTTGACCATGCATGATTCACCTTTGTTAACAGGTCTCATTCACTCATTCACATTTAATAACTGATTTATCCTGGTCAAGGTCACGATGACTCTGGAACCTATTCCAGGAAATAGTGGGTGTGAGAGGGGAATCCACACTGGATGGGACAACAGTCCAGGCAGGGAACCATGTTGCTAGAGGCAATTTAGGTTATCCAATGCACTTAACAGCATGTTGTTGTTTTTTGTGGAAGGTGGAAGGAAAGTCACACGGACACGGGGAGAATATCTGAAACTTCAAACAGACAGTAACCTGAGCTCAGGATTGACACGGTGACCCTGTAGCTGTGAGGCAGCAATGTTACCCACTACAGCCTAGTCAAGTGCTGGAGCATTCAACACGCATGAACTGCCTGAAGCAGGACAGCGTGCGCTTCCAGGCTGTCGTTGACATGGTTTACTATGACACGTGTGTTTTGTTTTGGTTTCTGTCCTGTCTCCACCCTTGGTATGTAATTGGTTATTTCCTAATGTCATCTGATTTGTGTTATCCCCTTAGATTAAGTTTAGTATTTAAATCCCTCATGTGTCTTTGTTTGGCACAAAGTATTGTGTGTTTCTGTGGGTTTATCACCAGACCTGTAGCAAGCCTTTGATCCTTGTTCCCCGTTCCATGGTTTTGATCCTGTTTTCGTCCTCGCGTTTCCGATTCTTGTTCTGCCCTGTTTATACCCGTTTGCCGATCGCCTGACTCCTCGCTTGGTTGGCTACGTTTTTGCCTTTCAATTTGGCATTGTCTGTCTGTCTCATAAATAAAAGCTTAAACTGCACTTGTATCCGTCTGATCCTCCATTACATGACAAGCCTGCAATCAGTCTACATGCTATTTAACTGTCACGTCATAGTGTTTCGCCACTAAAAACATAAAAATCTTCAGACTCACAATAATAGCTTATATTGCCCAACAGTTACTCCGAAAATGGCTGTCATATTAACTAAACCATCACCAAACAGACGTTGTGAGTGACAGTTTGCACATTGCTCACAAGCTATTTCAAAACCCCTTGTGAAGTGAACATTAAGATAAAGTAAAGAAAGGATGTTAGTGTTATGTGATGACACAAAGCAGAAGTTGTGAGCAGTGGTCTAGGTCAACAGTGTACTTAGAGAGATGGATCACTTCATACCACACAACAGGGTTTCACAGCGCCACGTAAGCTTTTGGATTCACTGGAAATCGATGGGTTCTCTCACTTTAATTACCAGCCGAACAACTCCATATCCATGAAAGCATATTAATAATGGAGAATGTCGCCCGAACTCTGGAGCCATTAACGGCTAGTGTGCCGCAGCTAATGCATCTTTTTAATAGTGTGCGGAAGTCCCATTGCTTATAGTGACAGGCATCTTCTCCCCCTAGGGCCCTTCCTTTCTCATACTTACTGAAGTAAAGAGGCAAGGTTAGAAAATTAAGAGATTCTCTTACAAACCTATTTTGTTAATCCTAATTTCGTATGCCACTTCAAGTTTGTATATATATATATATATATATATATATATATATATATATATATATATATATATATATATAGGCATGGTGGCTTAGTGGTTAGCGCATTTGCCTCACGGGTTGAGGGTTCGATTCCTGCCATGACCCTGTGTGTGCGGAGTTTGTATTTTCTGGATTGCTTTGGGGGTTTCCTCTGGGTTCTCTGGTTTACTCCCTCAGTCCAAAGACATGCATTGTAGGCTTTTGGCATGTCCAAAAGTGTCCATAGAGTATGAACGGGTGTAAATGTGAGTGTGATTGTGCCCTGCAATGCATTGGAAACCAGTCCAGGGTGTCCCCTGCCCTTGATCACACTGGTACAGCAATATAATAGCATAATGAACTTCATAACTGTATTTAATTCCGGGCAGTCAATCTCACTTTCAAAGCCAAGAACAGGTTGACAACGTTTAGCCTCGTAAGTGCTTCTAAAAACCTTCCACAATCAGGCTAGCGTTATCACTGCTAGTCATGGGAACGGTCGCCAAATTGCTTCATCAGTGACCTGCTGGTGGTCGCTCTCTTGGACTTTTGCCTCTTTAGTATTTTGTTTGTGGATTAAAAAATGCTGGTAATGATAACTGCTTTCTTTTCACCACGACAAACTCTACAACACACGCTACGTGACTGTAGGCTTCTCTTCGGGACAACAAATTCAGGTCAACTTTGACCTTGAAATGATTATGTTATGTGAAAGAGGCTATTGATTGGCTCTTAGCAATATTTGAGCATTTCTACTGCCGTTTTTTGTTGTTCTGTTTTACTTTTGGCAAAAGTTCCCTTTGTTAAATACACATGTGCAACAATTATTGTCAAACTTATGCAAAATATATTTGACGTATATTCCCATTGATGTTTAAAACTTTTTTAGTACACCTGGGTGACTAGGAACAGGAAATTGTTCAAATATGACTTCGTGTTTCACAGGGGTATAAATAAAGGTAACACATAGGCCAAATTCCCTTAGTCATTCATTGTAAGACCAAGGGATATAACTGTGATGTGCAGCAAAAGGTTGTTGAGCTTCACAAAATGGGAAGTGGCTATAAGAAAATAGCACAAGCCTTGCAAATACCCATTTCCACCATCAGGGCAATAATTAAGAAGTTCCAGTCAACTGGAAATGCAATGAATCAACCTGGAAGAGGATGTGTGTCTACAGTGTCTCAACGCACTGTGAAGAGGATGGTTGGTCGAGAGGCCAGAAAATCTCCAAGGATCAGAGCTGGAGAATTGCAGAAATTAGTTGCGTCTTGAGGTCATAAAGTCTCCAAACTACAAACCGAAATCACCTACATCACCACAAGTTGATTGGAAGGGTTTTAAGAAAAAAGCCTCTACTCTCATTCCAAAACAAACCCAAGCATCTTCAGTTTTCCAGACACTACTGGAACTTCAAATGGGATTCGGTTCTATGGTCCGATGAAACCAAAGTAGAGCTTTTTGGTAATAAACACCAGAAGGGGTTTTGGCGCACACAGAGAGGTAGCTATATGGTAGAGTACCTCATGCCCACGGTTAAATATGGTGGTGGCTCTTTAATGTTTTGGGTCTGTTTTTCTCCCAGAGGACCTGGACATTTTGTTAGGATACATGACATCATGGAGCCTATCAAATATCAACAGATATTAAATGAAAACCTGACTGCCTCTGCCAGAAAGCTTAAAATGAGCCGTGTTTGGATCTTCCAGCAGGACAATGATCCAAAACATACATCAAAATCAACATAAAAATGGCTTACTGACCACAAAATCAAGGTCCTACCATGGCCATCCCAGTCCCCTGACTTGAAAACCTGTGGGGTGAACTGAAGAGGAGAGTCCCCCAGCATGGACCTAAAAATTTGAAGGATCTGGAGATTGTGTATGGAGGAATGGTCTCAGATCCCTTGCCATGTATTCTCCAACCTCATCAGGTATTAAATTAGAAGACTCAGCAAAGGGAGGTAGCAAAAAGTATTGACTAAAAGGGGTGCCAATAATTATAGTACACCTATATTTAACAAAGATATTTTGGATAAACCTGTGTTTTGTTTGCAATTGTTTGATATCCATGAGAGTAGAGTATTTTTTTATGAATCATTTTTAACAAAAGATCAAAATGTTAAACAATAAAGACATTTTTTCACAGCCTTTACCAAGAGTGCCAATATTAGAGGACGGCACTGTATATTTAAATAAAATACTGCAAAGAGCAGTAAACACTAATAAATGAAACAGAGGCAATATTTGGTGTGACAACCCTCAGGCAGAATTAGTGCAGTCTTATAAAGAAATGAGCTGTAAGTTTTACTGAGGATCTTGCAAAACCAGCCCCGATCCTTCCAGAGACTTTAACTGTCGCACTTGCTTCTTATTTTTTTTAGCAAAATCCAGCAGCAATAATGTAGAAGTCATAAAATAAAAATCTATAACAAAGTTCGTACTAAAAAAAGACCTTTGCACAGTACTATATATATATATATATATATATATATATATATATATATATATATATATATGTGTGTGTGTGTGTGTGTGTGTGTGTGTGTGTGTGCGTGTGTGTGTGCATGCCTAAATACGTGTTCAATATATATATTGAGTAGTGAACATACTGAGTGAGTGACATTTCTGTGGGTGGAAACACCTTGTTGATAAGAGAGAAAAGGGCCAGAATTGGTTCAAGGATATAGTATCTCAAATAATTACGCTTTACAACCGTGGTGAGCAGAAAAGCACAAAACATCTAACCTTGAGGTGGATGAGCTATAACAGCAGAAGACCACATCAGGTTCCACTCCTATCAGCCAAGGTCAAGAATCTGGGGCTATCATATGCAGAGACTCACCAAAACTAAACAGTTGAAGATTTGAAAAAAAAAATCATGTCTTTTTCCATTCTTCAACTGTCCAGTTTTGGTGAGTCAGTGCCTATGATAGCCTCAGTTTCTTGCCCCAGTTACAGTCACAGAAATCACACTTTTCCCCCATTCTGATGTTTAATGTGAACATTAACTGTCCTCAGTCAGTTAATGTAAATGGCAATGCTTGGGTCATTGTTTTAATGAGGAGATTATCAGTACTGCATGCTGCTTAGTAACTGCACACCTACAGAGGTTTACTCCATTTGTATCCTCTAGGGTAAATTATGTGTGAAAGGTTTCACAAACATTTTCTGCCCAACTGTTTTTACTATTTGTTTTTCTACTACTACAGGTCCAGGTACGCAAGTATAGTATTACATCTCTGAGATTTATAGTGAAATTCGAAAAATTATGTGAAAAAACAAAAATCAATATTCATAACAAGATCACTATCAAGTGGAAATACTATCGTCCATATTTCCTAACTAATTCTGAATTCAGAAGGTTCAGAAGTAATTCAGTTCAGTAACAGATGAAAAATGAATTCATGCTTTCACACAAAATTGAAGATACATGAAAAGCAGAAAACACCGTACTGTATACATGAAAATTATAAGCTAAATGAGTGTGTGTGTGTGTGTGTGTGTGTGTGTGTGTGTGTGTGTGTGTGTGTGTGTTTGTGTGTGTGTGCGTGTGCGTGTGTGTGTGTGTGTGGAAAGTTTGCTTGGTACATTAATGACGTTGGTCTTTGGGGGAAAAATATCAAATTGCACTGAGTTGTAAATGAAAACATGAACAGTGTGCAGATGGTGCTTGGTATGAAAACTACATATTATACAGAAATATATGTATATCATGCACAGATTTATTCTTTGTTATTGAATATTTATTATTTATTAATCAGCACATCTTCACAACAGCACTTCAAGTGACTGATTTTGAGATAAACACCTGTGATTATTAGGTGATTTTATTTCACTGATGATATCTTTATTCTGTAATGAAGTACTACAAAATTTCTGATAAACATTACTTAGTAAACATTACATAGTAAGACTGGGATATGCAAAGATTACTATCTGTAGACCATGGTAAAAGTTAAAAACCATTCCTCTGTTCACAAACAGGAAGTGGATAGGTATGTTGGGTTTTACTACACTATACTGCCTTTACTGAGATGATCCTGGAGTAATTAAACTGTAACCATAACATAAAATTAGTATCATAATTAATATGTATTAATAGCTAAACATTCCATAATGGCAGTACCGGGTTTGTGATGATTCTGGTATAAAAAGGTTTGAGAAACACTGTTTTGATCACAAAATTTCAATCTGGTATCATTGGCAAAGATTACCTTGGATGATCATTTGCAACCTAGCATTTTAATCATAGGTGAAGCTAATATAAATACACCTGAGGAATAGCAGAATTCAACCATGTATTATTACGCAAACTTACCCCTCAACCCTTCCCCCCAAAAAAAGAAAAAGAAAAAGAATAGTACTAAAACATTGGATTTTAAAGGAGTTCTTTTTGACTAGGGAATTGCGTCAATTCCCAGCGTGTTATTCACCCACAGTGTCCCATGGTGCTTTGGTTGGTCAGATTCCCTGTACATATAAACATAGAAGCCAAATGCAGCTCCCTACTGCTCTGTGGTTGTGATACTAAGGTTCCCCAAGGATGGTTATATTTTCCCTTTGCAAATTATGCCTCATGTGCTTAAAGTGTGCATTTTATGCCTTGGTACCTATCCTCTAACGATGGCTTTGACTATAAACAGAATACAAGATTATCACATACTTGTCCTATCCTCTTCCATCTCTAATGAATAATCACCCAGTACACAACTTTTTCAGGATGAGGCTTTTATCCTGAGGTTTTGATGACTGAACATGCCCCTTTTACCATGCCTACTAGTGCAGATAGGATAGTCTGGCATTCTCTGTCAAACTGCTAAATATAACACGGTTTTGTTTTATTGTACCATCTCCTTTGTTGGATAGTCCAGAATGCAGGGAATTTGTGATGGAGCTTATTACTACTTAAACATTCCTCTCCTTCCTCAAACCAAAACCTGATCAACCTGGGCAAAAGTTTGTGGACATCTGACCATCACATCCATATGTGGTTCTTCCTCAAACTTGCCACAAAGTTTGCACAAAGCACACTATTGTATAGGATGTCTTCACTGGAACTTAGGGGTCAAGCCCAAACAGCTTCCAGCATGACAGTTCCTCCTGTGCACAAAGGAAGGTCTATGAAGACATGATTTGCCAATTTTGGAGTGGAAGAACACAAGTGGCCTTTGGGATGAACTGGAATGCTGACTGTGCCCTGGGTCTCCTTGCCCAACCTCACTAATGGGCAAATCCCCACAGCCATGTTCCAAAATCTTCTGGAAAGCCTTCCCAGACAAGTGGAGGTTAATATAACAGCAAAGGGACTAAATTTGGAATGGGCTGTTCAACAATCACATACAGTATGGGTCAAGATAGTCAGGTGTGCACAAACCTTTGGCATATAATGTATCTGTAGCCACCTTGATACCTTGCATCAGGCAGTCATCTGTACCAAGACAATAGGTGGCCTCTCTGGTTCATGGATGTCCATGATTGCTCAATGGCACTTTCCTGTAAAAGCAGCCTAACCCATTTACCTCTGGTGCCTGAACATCTGCTCTGTGCCAAGCCTTTGCACACCCTTAAGTGGATCTAACTGAAACCTGTTTCCCTACTTTAATTAATTTGGCTACAGTGGAAGGCTGACAAGCTATCCATGCCTTGAGGCATTACACTGGATCATCATCTGGTACTGGATAAATGGACCAGCTATTTATCTGCTTAATTAATTAATTAATTAATTAATCTTCAGTAACTGCTTTATCCTGGTCAGGGGTATGGTGGATCCAGAGTCTATCCTGGGAACGCTGGGCGTGAGGCAGGAATACACACTAGATGGGATGCCAGCCCATTGCAGAGCACGGTGCACACACACACACACATTCATACCAAGTGGCAATTTAGAGTAGCCAATGCACTTACTGGCATATTTTTTGGAATTTTTCAGGAAAGCCACATGGACAACGGGTGAATATGTGAAACTTCAAACAGTAACCTGAACTCATGATTGAACCAGTGACCCTGAAGCTGTGAGGCAGCAATGCTACCCACTACACACTGCAATCAGTCTATTGTAGAACATGCTATTATACTGTCAATACTTAGGTGATACGTCATGTATTAACAACTGCCTATATTAGATTCTTCCCAATGTTTACTTAAGGGATATTTATTAAGGGTGTGTGAGCTGACAGACCTTGAAGTAGATCTGTAGACTGTCAGTAAGTCTATAGAGAGCGGGTTGAAATCCTGCACATTAGAACAAAGCAGTCCACAGCTTTCACAAAACAAACAATTGAAACATTACTGTATATTTTGTGAAAATCATATTTATCAGTGTCGGCTTTTGCATAGAATGGATAAATGTAAAACACTCATCATGCATTTCAGTTGAAGTGCACCTGCACTTTAAACTTTGAACAGTATGCCTGCTACATGCATACAGGACACGTCCTCTTAATGCTGCAGTAAGCTCATTTCACACCATTACAGGTTGCACTTGGCAATGTATTCCACTCTCTCCTCTCCTACCGGTACTCAATGTCTCTATTTTATTACTATATTCTTTATTTCATTACATTCTTATGACATTTTCTTTCTTGTTCTTGTACATATATACTTTTATTGGTGTATTCTATTGTTTACTTTATGCTTACTTGCAACAAGGTTTCACTAAAAACTGAATCCTTGAATGAAGATTATATCTAACTATAGATCAATTAACTAGCTGTTAAATGCTCTAGTCTCTACACAGTTAGTACAGTACAACATCTCTTTTGTTTCTGTTCATGAACAAGAAAAAAGGAAAAGACTGAAAACAACTGTATGCCTATAATACAGGATTTTATTATATCACACACACACACACACACACACACACACACACACACACACACACACACACACACACATTTTCAAAGTCACCATGTGTCCTATCTGTTTGACTGTAGAATATTATTTGAGGTTCAGATTAATTTAACACTCCAGCAGCATGGCTCAGTGGAACAGCCGCAACCTTAATTTCACTATCCCAGAGGCAGGTAAACAGTGTGTGTACATGTGTGCGTGTCTGAAGAGAGAGAGAGAGAGAGAGAGAGAGAGAGAGAGAGAGAGAGAATGACAGAGAGAGGGAGCAGCTGTAATATTATGTTAGTTTCAGCAGCAGGGGGTTCAAGTCTCCACATTAACATTCTCCTTCCCCTAACTGTTGGCCAGTGTAGTGAAAGAGGGCAAAGGAAATTCCAGTCGCTCCTCTCACATTAATACAGATGAAAGTATTCATGTGAAACTAGGAATATGTTCTGGTAAACACGCTATGTTTAAATATTTAATACATACACTTATCTTTTTGTAATCCTGCAACTGACAATAATATTGACAACCAAATTATTTTTTATATAATATAGTAAATTACCAAAAAATATTTGTTTAAAAAGTATTTACTTGCACCATTTCAGGTAACAAATACATTACTGACATTTATTTACTAATTTGCCACAGCATAAAAATATTATCAAGTGTCAACAAAATGAGATTCCCAAAATAATGTAACATGACACTATTCCATTTTTTTTTTTTTACTGGTTCTGCATACCTGCAAACAACTATATGTCTTATCTGCATTTCAAGTGACGATTTTTTTCAACTCTGACAAGACAAATTCAAAATAAAGGCAAAATAAGTATCCGCTTATTGTCTCACTAACTCTGACACTAAACACTCCTTCCTTTTTGCTTGCGTGAGGTGAACCATTTTCCGTTTGTGAAACTGACTCCAGAGCTTTGGGGTTGACTCTCAGATTTCAAAGCCTGGAATGAGTGAACAAACTTTTTTTTTTTTTTTTTAAATCTACTTATGAACCAAAAGATTAAAACCAAAAAACTACTTTTAATGCCATTCATCCAACCCAGTTAATTCTGTAAGCCAAAAAGTTACCAAAATGATCTGTCAGGTTAAGGATCAACATTACTGTAGTCTGTCTAGATGCAAAGCACAAAATGTCAGATGCATATTAAGAAATGTATTTCGGTATCTGTATGTGTATTTGTACATGTACATGTATGTGTATCTGGTGTTGTAGCCCTGCATTCTTGGATGTGATGAGGTAGTCTCATCTCTTTAATACATGGAAATGTCATATCTGATTTGCACATATTCTAGCACAGGGGTGGGTATATAGTGGTTTAATTCAACCTAGAATTCTATTTTCAAAACTGAACTTCAGTACTAATAACTTGAATATCTGAGAATAAAAATATACTCAGCAAAAAAAGAAATGTCCCTTTTTCAGGAGACATCATAACAAAATAATTTTTCAACATCCAAATAAGCTTTACAGATCTTTATGGGAAAGGGTTTAAACAATTAATGCACACGCACCTGTGGAACAGTCCTTAAGACACTAACAGTTTACAGGCGGTAGGCAATTAAAGTCAAAGTTACAATAACTTAGAACACTAAAGAGACCATTCTACTGACTCTGAAAAACACCAGAAGAAAGATGCCTAGGGTTCCTGCTGATCTGCGTGAACATGTCATAGGCCTGCTGCAGGGAGTCATGAGGACTGCAGATGTGCCCAGAGCAATAAACTGCAATGTCTGTAATGTAAGACTTCTATGACAGTGGTACAGGGAGACAGGAAGGACAGCTGATCATCCTTGCAGTAGCAAACAACGTGTAACCATATGTCTCCCCAGACATGATCGAGAACTTGCAAATGCCTTGGTGGAAATGTGGGGTGACATCTCACATCCCCCATTCAGGGACTCATTATTCCATTTCTGTTTGTCAAATGTTTGTGAAACCCATTCAGTTTATGTCTCAGTTGTTGAAATTTTGATGTTAATAAAAATATTTACACATGTTGAGAAATTTGCTGGAAATAAAAACAGTTGAATGTGAAGGACGTTTCTTTTTTGTTGAGTATGTATATGTCTAAGATTGTGGAAAAAGGTGAGAAAGGGATGTTCCCTTTCAAAGGGAACTCAATGTTGCATGAAGTTCACCGTATGGGAAGTGCCCTCGTGCACGACTGGTATTTGAAGTCTGTGTAAAATCACACCTATTTATAGGCCTGCCTTGGACAAATGACATGGTATATCATGCGTCGAATGTCTATAAAATAGCACCTTTAAACCACGTCATCATCTCTTTTGTCTTTAGTGCAGCCATATGTCGGTTGTCTGTGTGAACATGCCTAACACTCTTCAGTGCTCTCTATTTTCAAAAGAATATATATATATATATATTTTCTCTCGCTATCCTGTGTAAACAGAGTGAACTTTTGAGAGTTCAGAAAGTGTGTTATTCACTGCTCTCATGTTATTACAGAGGGGGAGGGACACATTTTTTGTTTACAGGGTGAAGTGTGCTGCGGCAAGGTTCCCGGCTCTCTCACTTCTCAGCCGAAACGAGATGGGTTTCAGAACCTCAGGATTCTGGAGCGGTTGCTGTTGAGGCAGCCAGCTGACTCAGATCCTGGGGGTCTCGTATGGATCTGGAGGGGGAATCGGAGATGAGCGCTGCTCTACTTCTCACTCTTACCTCTGGATTTGTCTCTTCGCTTCCGGGTTTTGGAGCTCGCGAAGTGACTTCTCCTTCTGGTACGGAGCGTCAACCCATCCTCTCTGACTCCAAGGAGCTGGAGGGGGAGCCAGTGCATCATTTTTATAGTGGAGCATGCTCATTAAAAAAACAAAAAAAACCTCTCACTCACTCTCACTTCTCAGCTGAAAGGTGATGGGCTCCGGTATGGAGAGTTAACCCACCCTCTCTGACTCTGAGGAGCCAGAAGTGGGAGCCAGTGAGAAGGAGAGTGCTCCCTCACACTGCAGAAAACTCCCATTTAAAAAAAAAAAAATCCCCAGAAATGTACCATAAAGTTTCACACTTCTGGGGAAAGCCGTGTTTATAACCCTGTGACGACAGTATGGCTATTTTGCTTTACCAAAGGTGGAGGAGGCGCTTGCGAGCCACTTCTCATCATTAGCTGCAGCAAACTCAGGGGGGCAGGCTTCACAATCCAGGTCGTGTAAGACCACCTCGGCATTGGTTGGTGAAGTCTATGTGGCAGCATGTCTTGCTTGTGTGTCTCGGCATACAATGGCAATGTTGCAGGCTTACCAGGCAGAATTGTGATGGAGACATAGAAGGTGAGTGTGGTAACCTGCCTCCTCCCGCAGAAAGCCAGGGGGACCGGGCGGCCAAAGTCGCAGCCTGCTAGTAGGCCTGACTTAAAATTGATAATCAGTGCTGAAAAGGCAAAAAGAAGCAGTCCTTCTGGGTTACAGAGGGAGGTATCATGGGAGGAGAGGTTGATAGGGCAGTTATCCCCCAGTATTACTGTAGGGATGCCCTAGTCAATGTCATCCCAAGTTTTCATTTTCTCTGATCAGCGAGCTGTCACAGGGCAATGAAAATCTGATGCTTTCTCTCCAACAAAATGTGGAAAGTTAATGTCAATAAAGACTATCTGGCAGTGTGAAAACTACTGCCAAATGTGTCTCCATGCATTCTGTCCTCCATAGAAAAGGATTTTGGGTTCAGTTCATAGCTTGACCCCCCGTTTCAGAGGCATGCTCACCACAGTAGTCAGCAGAGGTCATAGAACATGTACCGCTTTCCCTGAGGGAGGTTTTTGCAGCCATTATTTTCTGTTCCACAGAATAGACGGGGTATGTGGCCAGTTTTAGTTCTGCATCATCTGAACAATATTCTTCAGACATACAGGCTCAGGATGTTGACACACAAACTTGTCGTTCCACAGACTCAGTTTGAGGATTGGTTTGTGACAATAGATTTAAAAAAAGATGCATATTCCACTGCCCAGTCACAGGAAGTTCCTGAGGTTCCCATTTGGAGGCAACGCGTATCAATATCTGTTCTTCCTTTCACTAGCTTTATCCCCTCGCATCTTGACAAAGTGCATGGATGCCGCGCTGGCTTGTTTGCGACTCCAGGTCACCTGTGTGCTAAACTACATGGATGACTGGTTTATTCTAGCATGGTCCAGGAAGTTGGCAATTCAACATCAAGACATTGTTCTCACCAACGTGAGGAGCTTGGGGCTCAGGTTGAACCTCAGGGAAAGTTGCTTCTCCAGTCGAGGGTGACTTTTCTAGGGGTTATATGGGATTCAAATACGATGAGGGCATGTCTATCCCAAACATGCATAGGGCAATACTTTCAACACTGAGAAAGATAAAGTTAGGTCTGGGCATCCACTCCAGTCTGTATGGAGATTGCTGGGGTTTATGGCAGCAGCAGTCAACGTCATACCATTGGGCCCAATGCACGAGACTGTTCAGTGGTGGTTGAAAGTTGTCCTCGGACAAAACCCCTGAGAGTAATCAGTGTTACCTGGCGATGCCTACATGCTCTGAGAACTTGGAGGTGTCCCCGGTTTTGAGCCTTGGGTCACACTCTAGGGGTGTCTCTTATCAAAAGACGGTAATGTCAGACACCTCCTTCACAGTCTCTGGAACACCCCTTATCTAGTGTAAACATCACCTACAATTGTGGGCCAGGCTCCTAGCACTGAAATTCTTCTCCTCAGGTGAGAGGTCACCATGTGTTAGGCAACATTGTGGTGGTCTCATATATCACCCACCAGGGATGATTATATTCGCGCCCCCTCTTCAGGCAAGCTGAACTAATTCTTCTTTAGCGGAGCGGTCAGTTTTGTCAGTGAGTGCAATGTACATTCCGGGGAACCAGAATGTGGGGGCAGACATCCTGTTGGGGCAGGGGCTGAGGCCCGGGTATTGGAGGCTCCACCCACGTGGGTGAATCCATATGGTGGAGTTTCGGCCAAGCGGAAGTGGACGTGTTTGCCTCTAAGGAGACAACACGCTGCCCACTGTGGTTCACCCTCACTCCTCCCACACCAAACAAAAGGGTCAGAGTCATGGCACACACGTGGCTGAGGTCACATCTGTACGCCATTCCCCCAATCGCTCTGCTCCCACTGGCTCTAGTGAGAGTTCCCCAAGATCATGCTACGTCTGCTGCTAGTAGCATTGAATTGGCCTGCTTGAATTTTGTTCTCGGAGATAATTTCTTTGCTGGATGGCACTTCCTGGGAGATTCCCGTTCGCAGGGATCTACTGTCTCAAGTCAGAGGGTCAATTTATCACCTTCGGCCAGAGCTATAGAAAATGTGGGTCTGGCCCCTGAGGGGCACCAGCTCATAGATTCCTGTTTCTCAACCAAGGTTGTAGACACCATGTTAAATACTAGGTGAGACCCAGTAAACTGCACAATGGCTACAGACCTGGAGTTCTTATAGGAACATTTCTCAGCAGGGTTGACTCCTTCTACAGTTAGGGTCTACGTGACCGCCATTTTGGCCAACCACACCCCTATTGATGGAGACTCTCTGACAGGCCATACCCTGTATGATGGAGTGGGTATCCTCATTGCCACAGCATGAAGCTCACACAATGTTGAGTTCCCTTTGAAAGGGAATGTCTGGGTTACCCATATAACCCTGTTCCCTGAGAAGGGAACGAGATATTGCGTAGCTTTGTCATACTGGGGTATGCCTGTAAATCGCATCTGCATTTCAGACAAAGAGAAGCTGATGAGATGGTTTACAGGTGCCGTTTTATAGTCACGTGATGCATGTTATGCCACGTCACCTGACCACAGCAGGCCTATAAATAGGCGGGATTTTACACAGACTTCAGATCCCGGTTGCACGTGAGGGCGCTTCCCACAGCGTGAAGCTCACGTAATGTCTCGTTCCCTTCTCAGGGAACAGGATTACATACATAACGAAGACTTTTTTTTTTTTTTTTTTATAGATAAAACAGTTTTTATGTCTTGCAAGGTTTTTTCCTAAAGCCACATGAGAAAGGATATATTTTCCACACACTGTACTGCACAGTAGCTGTCTAAATCTCCTGGCTCTCAGCCATGCCTGTTGACTTATCTAGCTGAGATTTTACAGCCATGGCTTTCTACAGGCATGCCATTTTTGTGTTATAGTGTGGACAGAGAAAATGGAGATATTCAAAAACTATGACGTATTTTTAGTCTTGTGATGCAGCCATGTGACCCATTCAACTCAAAACAAACAAGATGGAACTGCAGATGTTGTGCCTGCTATGCAGTTTGATAGCATTGTTAAAGATTAATGTCACTTCCTACAATCTTCAGATTGATTTTTCAATAAACGATGATTGAAACGACGCAGGTCAAAGCTTCTTACGTTTTTACACACGCACAGTATAGGATTGTAAGCATTTTCAGATGGTTCAGTGTGGACAAGCAATTTTTGGAAAACATTTGAAAACACCAGTGTAGACATAGAGCATTTTAAAATGAAAATGCAGTTTTCAGATCTGTCCAGATTAATGTGGACGCAGCCTAATTGATTCGACGAGATTTGCTACTCGCTGCCCAACACTGCATAATGCACATGCTTCCTGAAATGAGTTTTGAAAGTGAGAAAATGTTCAACTGGGAGTTTAATTATTAATTCGAGACCATGCTCATTTTCAACCCATTGTCTTTCAAAGCACTGACTTTTTCACCAACGTAACATGACATAATGTTTTCTGATAGTGTAGCAAAAATCAATAAATATGACATAAATGTGGCATACCCGCTAGAAACCCAGCTAATCTTAATAACTCAATACACAGCAGGATTCAAGCAGGTACATTGAATTTCCAATGTTTTTTAAATTGACCACAAATTAATAATTAGAAATGGAAATATTACTCACATACATAAGGCCTATAGTGTAGAGTAATGTAAACAGCTCCCATACTTTAGACAAGGTAATATTGTCCCGTCTTTTGCTCTGCCATTTCAAGCAATATATTTGTAGTCTAAGTGAAGTGACATAGTGCACGCCACAGTGTGCTTCCAAACACAGTCACCTATTTGATAATGAAATTTTTTGCCAGTTTTTTAAAATAGATTTTGTTGATTAGTTGTTGCAGCCCTAATTATTAATATGGCTAGATATGTGTACGAATAGCCAGCTTCATTAGTTCATTAATCTTGTGATTTACAATGGATTATTGATCAACTTTTTGAGCTTGGCTTAAGTTAACTACAAAATTGCATAGTCTGTATAACTTTAGAATAAGCCCTTAATATTAAATTATGACTCATTTAATGTTTTATACATGCAACCATCCAGCTATTTGTCCCTGCTCCCACCTCCCAATACTCAACAGCATCTAAAACACTTTCAACCATGACAACATGGTTTATGAAATTGGAAATTTCAGTCCAGATCTGCAGAGTCCCAAATCCCCCAAAGATTCCACTCCATTTCATTATGGAAATGTGCCATGTTATTGTGTGTGTGTGTGTGTGTGTGTGTGTGTGTGTGTGTGTGTGTGTGTGTGTGTGTGTGTGTTGTTTCAGATTTTTGCTTGAACCCACACACACACACACACACACACACACACACACACACACACACACACACACACACACACACACCACCACCACCACCAAACCATCTGGCCTTCACAATACTCTACAAAGCTTATCAACTGGTATTAACCTATTAACACACACATATACACACACACCTTCTATAGCATAAAAATCTAAAGACCATATGGCTACAAGAAAGGTCACTTAGTTCCTGACGCAGTAGTCGCTACCAGTGACGTCCAGCATTCACAATGACGTAAGCCAGAAGATTCTTCAGTTGTGCCGGCAGGTGCTCTTAAGTCTGCACTCCTGATTCCCACCTTCCCTCTCCTTCCCTCTCCCTCTTTTCCACCCCAAAATTTGCATTTAAATCGAAAAGAATAACAAATAAATCCCTAATTCCCTGTTAAGTGTTACACTTTGAGGACAGATTAAGTGTGTATTTGTAGTTGTTTTGATGCTGAATAAACTAAATTTTTTTCTGAATTTTGCAGATTTGAACTAAACTCTCTCTTACAGATTTATATTGACGTCAAGCAAGTGATGATGTCATTCAAGATATATGAACATGGGGAGAATAGGGCTGGGCGATATGACAAAAATATCATATAATGGTACTTGAGGACATATCTACAATACACTATGTGTATCATGATATGTAATTTAGCTAACAAACTGTCCTCAAAACAATAGTAAAATAAACAAAAAAACTGAATTTGACAATCCCTTTCTTTAATGCCTACAAAAACAAAGAAGATTTTTTTATTTATTTTTTTTTAAAGAAAAATTAGGTCAAATCATTGGCATCCATTCAGTATCATTTAATTTGTAATCATTAAAAATGTAAAAAAAAATAAAATAAATAAAAATGTATCACCATACCAACAATATCTCAGAAAAGTGTATCATGATATAACGTATCACCATATTGATATTATAGCGATATATCACCCATCTCTAGTGGAGAAAATGCAAAACTCCACACAGACATTAAGCCGAGCTCATGATCAAACGGGGGGGATGGGGGGGGGCTGTTTGATGGAGCTGTGAGGTGCTGACACTAATCGCTCTGCCACCTTATGCCATAATGATTGCAAGATAATTGTAATAAGCTTATTATTTATCTCAGTGATTCCAGTTTTTTCCCCACAAAATTGTCTATCCATAAATATTTCATATCCATAAAGGTCAAATCTAATTGTCCAATATGTGTTAGAAAATATTAATTATCAGACAATATTTTACTATTCAGAAGCAATCACAATGGAATCTTTTGAATGTATGATTGTGAGTGTGGATCTATATGAAACTATGGAATACAACAGAATGCTGCTGCTATAGCTATGAAATATGGTCACTTTACACATGGTGCTGTTATGACCAGATCACTAAAATCCAAGAGTGGTACTTGGCACAACAGCAATAGACAGCCAAGCTTCACACTGTTTTCATCCAGCCAAGCAACAAAATATGGCATTCTTCCAGAGGGTGATCAACCATTTACTTACCAGCAGCATATAGTTAAAAAGGAAATTAGAACAACTAATTTTAATGCAGTTTCCTATTTGCAAAGGTTATATGTCAAAGCTTTATAGCTCCACAGAAACATATGAACAAATCCCATGCATCTGAAACAAGATAATTTTATTGCATTCATCCAACCCAGTTAATTTTGTAAGCCAAAAAGTTACCAAACTGATCTGTCAGGTTAAACATTACTGTAGTCTGTGTAGATGCACACAATGTCAGATGCATATTGAGAAATGTATTTTTGTATCTGTATGTGTATTTGTACATGTACATGTTTGTGTTTCTGGTGTTGTAGCCCTGCATTCTTGGTTGTGATGAGTCTCATCCCATTAATACATGTAAATGTCATATCTGATTTGTACATATTCTAGCATGAGGGTATATAATGGTTTAATTCAACTTAGAATTCTATTTCCAAAACGGAACTTCAGTACTAAAAATCTGAATATCCGAGTATAATGAGAATACAAATATATATAAACATACAACCATGTGGTTCTTGGGCAATGTATGAGGGTATATGATATAACACATGTCTAAGATTGTGGAAAAAAGCAGGAAAGAGATGTTTTTATAGATAAAACAGATTTTTTTAATGTCTTAGTAGGATATATTTTCCACACACACTGTACTGCACAGTAGCTGTCTAAATCTCCTGTCTCTCAGCCATGCCTCTTGTCTCCTTATGTAGCTGAGTTTTACAAGCATGGCATCCTCTACAGGTGACACAGGTTGGTATGGCCCAGTCTTTTTACCCCTGTAAGTTTAACCCACTCTTTTTTGTATCAGCAAAGACCTACATTCTCTTTTCAAGCGGTAACTTAACTTAAGTATGGGAAAATTGTTCAGAATATTTGACCCTTATAGTTCTGTAGTACTAACACATGGTAGCTGAATTCAAGATGCAGCTCTGAAATTGGGGAAGCAGTATTTGTTGCTGTTAAATGAAATTTATTGAATGTATTTCAGCTCATTTTGCCCGTAGCAGCCCAAGGGACACATACTGTATGCCCTATATGTATGTACACTATACTGTTTGTTCAGAGGTATGTGGACACCTGCCCACACACATACAGTATCTCACAAAAGTGAGTACACCCCTCAGATTTTTGTAAATATTTGATTATATCTTTTCATGTGACAACACTGAAGAAATGACACTTTGCTACAATGTAAAGTAATTAGTGTACAGCTTGTGTAACAGTGTACATTTGCTGTCCCCTCAAAATAACTCAACACACAGCCATTAATGTCTGAACTGCTGGCAACAAAAGTGAGTACACCCTAAGTGAAAATGTCCAAATTGGGCCCAAAGTGTCAATATTTTGTGTGGCCACCATTATTTTCCAGCACTGCCTTAACCCTCTTGGGCATGGAGTTCACCAGAGCTTCACAGGTTGCCACTGGAGTCCACTTCCACTCCTCCATGATGACATCACGGAGCTAGTGGATGTTAGAGACCTTGTGCTCCTCCACCTTCCTTTTGAAGATGCCCCACAGATGCTCAATAGGGTTTAGGTCTGGAGACATGCTTGGCCAGTCCATCACCTTCACCCTCAGGTTATTTAGTGTGTTTAGGGTCGTTATCATGATGGAATACTGCCCTCCGGCCCAGTCTCCGAAGGGAGTGGATCATGCTCTGCTTCAGTATGTCACAGAACATGTTGGCATTCATGGTTCCCTCAATGAATTGTAGCTCCCCAGTGCCGGCAGCACTTATGCAGCCCCAGACCATGACACTCCCACCACCATGCTTGACTGTAGGTAAGACACACTTGTCTTTGTACTCCTCACCTGGTTGCCATCAGACACGCTTGACACCATCTGAACCAAATAAGTTTATCCTGGTCTCATCAAACCACAGGACATGGTTCCAGTAATCCATGTCCTTAGTCTGCTTGTCTTCATCAAACTGTTTGCGGGCTTTCTTGTGCATCATCTTTAGAAGCGGCTTCCTTCTGGGACGACAGGCATGCAGACCAGTTTGATGCAGTGTGCGGCGTATGATCTGAGCACTGACAGGCTGACCCCCCACCACTTCAACCTCTGCAGCAATGCTGGCAGCATTCATACGTCTATTTCCCAAACACAATCTCTGGATATGACGCTGAGCACGTGCACTCAACTTCTTTGGTCGACCATGGCGAGGCCTGTTCTGAGTGGAACCTGTCCTGTTAAACCGCTGTATGGTCTTGGTCACCGTGCTGCAGCTCAGTGTCAGGGTCTTGGCAATCTTCTCATAGCCTAGGCCATCTTCATGTAGAGCAACAATTTTTTTTTCAGATCCTCAGAGTGTTCTTTGTAACACTATCCTTGTTTTAACACTATCCTTGTAATCCTTGTAACACTAACAAGTCACATGACACCGGGGAGGGAAAATAGCTAATTGGGCCCAATTTGGGCATTTTCACTTAGGGTGTACTCACTTTTGTTGCCAGCGGTTTAGACATTAATGGCTGTGTGTTGAGTTATCTTGAGGGGACAGCAAATTTACACTGTTAGACAAGCTCTACACTCACTACTTTACATTGTAGCAAAGTGTCATTTCTTCAGTGTTGTCATATTAAAAGATATAATCAAATATTTACAAAAATGTGAGAGGTGTACTCACTTTTGTGAGATACTGTATGTGCTTGTTGAACATCCCATTCCAGATATAGTCCCCCCTTTTGCTGCTATAATAATCTCCACTCTTCTAGGAAAGCTTTCTTTTAGATTTTGTAGTGTGGCTTTAGAGACTGGTTTTGGTGCCCATTCTTCCACATTAGTGAGATCAGGCACTGATTACAGGTGGGAAGGCCTGGCACATATTCAGTATTCCATTTAATCCCTAGGATGTTCTGTGGGGTTGAGGTCAGGGCTCTGTGTAGACCACTCGTGTTCTTCCATACCAACCTTGGCAATGCTGTCACTGTCACTGCCATGCTAGAACCTGAGCTAGAACCTCTGGCCTACATGCTCTTGTGGTGGCCCAGCAGTTGCTGGGGAAAATAAGCAAGTATGGATCATCTGCACTTTACTCAAGTATTACAGAACTTTAATATTTGTCCTCTTCATTTTTTACATTCATTCCAACAGATTTATTAAAAATGAGCTAATTGGCAAGGCAAATTATAAATCTGTCATAGTTAGTGGAATGTAATACATATCCGAATACTTGAATACTTGACTATGTTAAAATGTAGATACTTTCACTTTAGATTTTTGGCTCCATAATTTTACTTTTAGATTATTTATCTTTTGATACACTACCCATACATTTACATAAGTATGGTCTCCCTATATCTTCTGTACACCTATCAGGCTCAAAGCCCCAACTTTGTTGGTTTACACAATCATCATTCAACAACATCATTACAACGTTCGAAGTAAAGGGCATAATTCACGTTGTAAATATATTAAATAAATAAAAAAATACAACACTCTTCATAAAATCTGACAGTGACAGCTGATCTCCTAACAAAGCTTTCCCATTAATCTATCTCCATATTTGTAATGCTTCCATTGGCCCTTAAGCATAAGCCTTCCTCAGCAATCAATATAATTAAATTATTAATTTATTATTAATTTAAAAGCAGTTACCTGGAGTCTGTAGCTCTGAGATCAGTGTGTAATGACTAAATGAGTGTAATGTCATTACACTTCCACATTAACAACCAGAGGCTAATAGCTGGGTGGGGTAGAGAGGGGGCAATAGGGTCAATAGCTTTTATGCCAACTTTGTTATGTTCTCCTCTTCTAAGTCTCATAATGAGGTTATACTTGTATTAGCATAGCTGGAACTGAACATCACACTATACATCACAGTAGAGGTGTTTACCCTGGCTGGGATCCAACATCATAAATAAAACAAAAAGTGGCTAGGAGCCGACACACATAATTTTAGCGATTTTAGTACAGAATTCGGATGTTCGTTATTTTGTATATTATATTTACATAAAATAGATTGTTCTTGTTGAACCAATGTAATATTCTTGCAAAACAAATATTTTATTCTAGGAAAAAGTTATTAAGTACAGTAATTAATAAGAAAGTTTGCATGAACATTTCTTGTGTCTCTATTTTAACTAAAACGTCTTTTCCCAAAAGCCTGCTGTTTACTGTAAAACTCTAGTATATATGTGCATTTTAGTTTCTAGCAAGGATGCACGGCTGCTCATGAGAGCTAAACATAACACGGCAGTTAAGTTTACAGGCAAACCTAAGTTGTCCTCCTCAGTTGCTCTGAGGTCAGATGAAAATCATCTGCTGAATGGAAGTTTTTGTTTGTTTTTGTATAATAGATAACAGTCATATTATCAAGATGCTGCTGTTTCTATATTGACAAGTGGAGAATGGTTATGTGAAAGTTACAAAAATACAACATCTGGAAACTGCCAAGGTCTGGACGTATAAAATTACTAACTACTTTATTTAAAGTGAGCTGCAAGCATAGCAGTTGACTACATGGACATATATCCTTTAAACCATTGGGCATATTGTTAAATTTAATTGCAGTGATTAATGTTATAAATACAACTAGGATTATTCATGTAGTTCTATAATGCCAATTATACTAGGTTCCTATTAGATACTTATTTGGATGCTTACTATCTTACTTGTGTATTCTTAAATAATCAGTTGCTTTTATGTATTGCAATTTTACATTGTATTACAGTTAAAAGCGAAGAAAAAAACATGATCTGCTTATTCAGACCACACTGAAAGACAAGCGGTTGTGTTTAAAAGCAGTGGTCTAGATGCTACTGAAATATTGCACATTTCCACTGAAGAAAGAACTGGCAATCTTGGAGGCGTGAAATATAAACAGGTAATCATAATAAGAAGAGTGGGCTGTCCAGGAAATTCATGTGTAAGCCATCTCTGATGAGTTGCGTAAGCCAGCTCTGAATACAGAGAACTTTCCTCACATTATACTGACATATCTTTTGACCGTAAGATGCTAACTTACAGTAAATTTACAAATCTGAATATGGCCTTTAATAAACTGGGGAAAACAAAGTGTCTGTATAAAATTTACTCAAGGTTCAGATTTGGCCTGTTATTTTCTCCTCTTCTAAGTCTGATAATGCAGTGTACGATTGGTGGATGTACTTTCGTGTGAGCGAGAACATTAGCATACAATAAAACCATAGACTGGATAATATTTGGCAGCATGAGCAACATCATGAGAGGTTAAACTTGTATTAGCATAGCTGGAACTGAACATCACACTATACATCACAGTAGAGGTGATCTGCTAAGTGAATCACCCTGATCTAAGATACAACAAATGTACTTAAGCTACAGTAGACAGATTCCTCAGGTCCATTCATTCATTCACGTTCAGTAACTGCTTTATCGTGGTCATGGTTGCTATTTTTTAACTCATTACAATTTCTTAGAAAATATCTGGAAAATTATATGGACATGGAAAAAGCATGCAAGGAAAGATCCTCTGTTCTTCTGGGTCAGTGATCCAATGTGTGTCTATAAAAGCAAATGACATGGTCTTAAAACATCAGTGCTAACAAAAGATGTAGCTTTAATCTACTGTGGTACTACTGGTATAGAATATTCTTCTTAAATCTTAACTGAAGGAGACACATAAGGATTCAAGTGTTTCATGTTTACTTTCTTCTGCTTTCCCAGAAGAGCTATGAGCAGCAGGCCACCCACTGGCTTTACCCCACTGCCCCAGGTCAGTGCTGGGAATTAGTCCACCATGTGCGTCACACTCTCATTGTCAAAGCGACTTAATCAATCTCAACATCCAGTCTACAAAAAAAGCTAATCAGCATGTCAAAAACACACCATGAGGCCCAGGACAAATGTGACACTGAGCCAGCCTTTTTCCTGTTCTGTTTTGATAAACGCCACATTTGCTGATGTCCTCAATTCTTCACGGGTGAGGTTAAACATTATTCCATTTGGACCTACAACTACATCCAATATCTATCTAGTGGTTGCCACGGTTGGAACAAGAGAACTAAATGTTGTACGAAAACCTAGAAATAGTTCTTTTTAAGTTATCCTAATTACATTGTGTGCACAGTATTGATAGACAGAAGAAATGGGGCAGCATGTGTGTGTGTGTGTGTGTGGGGGGGGGGGGGGGGGGTTGGGGGATGGCGGGGGGTTTACTGATGGACATTACAGCTGTGTGATTGTTTTCCAGGAAAAAAATATGGTGGGGATCTTTCATGTTTTCTGTCTACTGCTCTTTCTTTCTCTCTTTCCCTCAATGTGTTTTTTACACAGACCTACAGGCCGGAATAACACAAAAGACAAATATATATATTTTTTAATCGATGGACTACCTATGGACACATTTCTTTAGACTTTGGTGTTAAGACTTAGACTAATAGTGATAAGGATAGCAAATATCCCTATATACAGGAAGGCAGAGAGACAACATTGTCAAGCATTCAGATATTCACACATGAATAAGCTCATGTTAGATTTTTGTTGAAGTGTATTTGTGTTGCAATGCAGAGAGAGGTTTATGGGTAGCAAGGAACATAGACGACAGACTCACATGCAGTTCTCCAAAATGCTAACAGAATGTCATATGTATCTAAAGTGATGTGCGTCAACCAACCTTGAAGCAACAAACTCTGAATAGAATAATAGAATAATATTGCTGAATAATATTGCCAATATAATGCTATAATCATGCTGATGCAGCTCTATAATGACCATGCAACATCCAGTCAGTGCTAATGTGCAGTGTGATACTGTAAGGGTTTTACTACTGTGGGCACAAATGCATACTGACAAATTTATGTCTATATTTAATTTATTTAATTTAAATGTGAGTCATATAACTATATATAAAATAAAATAAAAAAGGTGCTTCAGTTCATGTTAGCTAGCTAAAATAAACTATTCATTTCAATGATGGTATGATACCATAGGGGATCAATCTCTTTTATTATTTGATATCCATGCTAATTTCTGACATGTCCTTGGAGAATATCTGAAGAATCCCATAACTGTTCCATGCCTGGTCTATTTTAATACCTAGAAGCACAATATCAGTGACTTAGGACATAGAAATAAGTAGTATTGAGCCACTGTTCTACAATACTTCTGTATTGAAATGCAAGACTTTTGTTCATTTTTCATTTTCTGTCCCCTTTCACATTGTGCACAATTTTGAGAGCAGACACCAATGCAAATTCATGTATTCCCAAATACATATAAATACGTTTAAAGTATGAAATCAGGAATTCAAACGTATAAATCGTGGATTTAACCTGTTCGTTTGGTTGCTATTAGATTGTTACTGTTGCTTTTTTTTTTTTGGAAAGCAAATACTTATTTAATAGTTAAAATTATACTATGCTAAATATTTTACTCAGCATTGATGTGTTGTGTGCTAGTTTAGGCTTTTTTCCAAAATTAGGAACAGCTGAGCTTCCTTTAGTGTTCCTGCTACAGATTTAACAGATATGTTCAGGCATATGAGAGGTCTGAAGAAAGCAAGGTAGAGAGGGGGAAGGTGAGATGCTGTCTCACTCTGAATACACAATGAAGCGGGCTGTGAGGCCGGAATGTCAATGGGTCCTTGGCGTACCACACAGAATGATTAAACAGGCTAGTGTGTGAGCTAAATGAATTGGGTTTGTGCAACCATGCACACGCTCAGTTATTTTTGTGAGGGGGGAGAATTGTGCATGTTTTGCACTTGTCAATATTTACAACTTACTTAAATGTACTTCTGAATGTGGAATGTATAACATGTCCATGTATTTTGGGTTGGTTATAGACTTAAGAATGAGAGTCTAGCTGCGTTTTTCTAAGTCTTTTAAGAGTCACTTGACTACCTGCAGAGGAATCAAACATTTTTTTTTAAATGTCAGGACATTGAGCTATCAGAATCAGGGACAATACAACCCCTGGCAAAAATGATGGAATCACACTTTTTTTTTTTTTTTTTTTACTTCATAGCAAATAAACAAATTACAGATATGAAAAAATAACATTTTGTTTAATAGCTGAACATTCTGGCTTTATGAAACATACCTCAAACAAATTAAATGAAATTAGTTTAATTAATGGCCTATTTTTTCCAGATCAAGTAGAGGAAAAAAATATGGAATCACTCAATGTTGAGGAAAAAATTATGGAATCACCTTGTAATTTGCATTTCTAAAACAAATACCAGTACAAGTCTAACAATGCAAATTAGTGTGCAGTTAAAAGACAGTGCGTACAGACCTTAAGAGTGCTTACAGACTTTAACCTTGGACTTTCTGAAAGGAAACATGGCCCCAACAAGATAGTTGTCAATTGAAAAATTGGAAAGGATTATAAAACTCCTACAAGAAGGAAATCCAACATGGAGCATGGCAAAAGATGTTGGTTGTACCCAGTTAGCTATGTCTAAATTGTGGTGCAATTATAAACAAAATGGGAAGGTTATAAAAGGAAAACATACGTTTATGCTATGCAAACATCAGTATAGAAAACTCAAAGCAATATGCTTTGAAAACATAAAAAGGAATGAAACAATGAAATTACCACACTCATTTATGATATGGGGTTGCATGTCAGGTAAAGGGCCAGAGGAGACATTAACAGTCAGTGCAGACGTGTACACTGAAATTTTTCAGAATGATAAGGCATCTTGCTACAGAGCAAAGATTGTTAAAGCTTATCTTCAGGAAAGGCATATCAACTCAGTGACATGGCCAGCAAACAGTCTGGATCTCAATCTGACTGAAAATTTATGATGGAAATTAAAAAAAATTGGTCCATGACAAGGCTTCATCTTGCAAAGCTGATCTGTCAACCGCTAATCGAGAAAGTTGGAACCAGCTTGATGGTTTCAATTAATTTTTCATTAGTGAAGTCCATGCATCAAAGAATTCAGGCCATCATAAAAGCCTGAGGAGGAGCAACAAAGTAGTAATTGTAATTTTTTTGTTGTTGTTGATGATTCCATATTTTTTTCCTCAACATTGAGTTATTCCATAATTTTATCCTCTACTTGATCTTGAAAAAAATATGCCATTAATTAAAACAATTTCATTTCATTTGTTTGAGGTATGATTCATGAAGTCAGAATGTTCAGCTATTAAACAAAAATTGTTCTGAGTCAGATCTGTGATTTGTTTATTTGCTACAAAGTAAAAAAGCCGGGTGAGCATCCTCTAAGTGTGATGATTCCATAATTATTGCCAGAGGTTCTAGTGTTGCATTATTATTCACAAATAATTCAAAGTCAATAGCATTAAACATTGTGGGTCTCAACCTGATTCTGCAGAAAAACAAATGCATTATCTCAGAAGCTTTTTACTCTTACCTCCACAGTGCATAAACAGTACAACAGATCAGCCAAATATCAAAACTTCACTGACCTACAGCACTGTACTTACCTACTGTACATACAACCACATTTCTAAAACAGCACTTCTTAGTAATCTATGCAAATGTGTCTATGCTACTATAATACAGTATTAGTGTAGTTAAGTTTCTGTATCTATACCAAAATTAATCAAAATAAAGAAAATGCCACAAGATGAAAGGGAATAATGATGTCCATAGATAACCGGAGAGAGCCATAATTTTTGCTGTTATAGCTCTGAAAACACTGAAAGTACATTGAACTATGTATTTTACAGTATTACCATTTATAATATTATACATAATAATACCCCATGCAATTCCATATCTGTTAAGCCATTTATAACATCATTTATAACATGGTAATAATCATATGATGTAAAAATCAGCCACATACATACCACAATAAATACATCAGAAAATCACCAAGAATAGTAACCAGGAACCAAACCTGCTATACAGAGAAATGGTAACCCTCAAGAGCCATACAAATGTAGAAAGCACATCTGATAGAAAAGTAGTCAGTGCTAAACTGCTTGAATGATCGTTCACCTGACCTGAACCTGACCTGATCCACTAGAAATTAATCAGTGTATGAAGATGACTGTAGCCCACTTAATTCAGTAAGTCGTTGACTGGAAAGGATTTGGAAAGTAATAAACAGGACGATTGTATTTAACATAATGTTAATATATATGGTGAGTTCAAGTTCATCAAATGGAGCAATAAAAACATCAACAATAATAACACACTGTCACTGACCAGTTACTTAGACAAATAACTATAAGACCACAGTCCAGTGAACACAATGTTGCCAAAACTATCACTTTTCAGGAGAAACAGGCGAGATAGGACCAACCCTTCTCACCCATCATCACCCAAACATTATAACATGTACTCTCACTGCATTGCCTTTCATTTTTATGGGGCTAAATAAGAATAGCAATCTCTTTTCTTTTTTGCTGCTCAATTGCCTCTAACATGCCCTGAGGGAGGGAGGCTGAAGTACACTCATATATCAAACCTAAACTGTAAATATATCTCAGCACCCATGTATGGACTGCCATTTTTGTTTCAATGAAGACAAATTTTTTTTAATATATCATAAAAATCAAATATATACTATATGTCAGTGTATGATTACTGCTTTTTTTTAAATAACATGTGGCATTAGCAGTCACTCACAGCTACATCACAGCCATAATATTTAGTATTTTCTGCTGACTTTGATCTTGCCAACAAGGAAAACAAAAGCACAAATTGCTGACCGCTGTACTTACTGCTGCTCAGTATAGCAGGAAAGAGAATAAAATCCCACTTCCTGCAGATGTCAGCGGCCATATAAGCCGTTTCTGTCAAACCATATTTCCGAAAATATAATTATGGAACACTCAAAGCATCATTTACTGCAAATGTACAAATGGGTGACAAATGATAGGAAACCCCGGTGGCTCTGTTGTGCTGGGAGCATTTTTCTCGCATGGTTTTCCCCTTGGAGGGAAGCATCACTGCAAATCAATATAAAGTTATTCTGACTGATCACGTTTATCCTATGATGAAACATTTCTATCCTGATGATAATGTTCTCTTCCAGGATTACAATGTCCTCATCCACAAGGCAAGAGGGCTCACTGAGTGGTTTGATGAATATGTAAATGATATAAATCACATGTTATGGACATCACAGTTATCAGATCTCAAAACCGTTTGAACACATATAGGTGATTTTGGACTGATGTGTTACACACAGGTAGCTCTCCACCTTCATTATCAAAACAGTAACTAACTGATGGACTATCTTTTGGAAGAATTTTCGATCAGTGTGGCCCACTAGCTTTTTATTCACGTCTTACATTCAAATGTTCTTGGATCAACATTGCATATTGCATGATTTCTTTCATCATTTTACATGACCTTTGAAGCATAGGGTATAATGTTAAATCTGTTCATGGGTGATGAAACAAGGTATACTAAATTTTATATAATTTTTTTTTAACATAAAACATCACTATGCATCGGACAAATAACAGAAACCAACTTAACTAGCTAACCCAGAATGGACAATTTGTATTCTGAATTTATACAATGTTCATTTCCATATAGACTGAATTAGGGTTTTTATTTAAAAATGAAAGCTATTGTATTGATTGTATTGTAATTGTAGCTATTAATTTAACACTGGAGATTTTGCTGTCCATGTGTGCTACTGTAAGGGCTAATTGTCAATATTGAAAGAACAGCTTATAATAATGGTAACTGCAATAAAAAGGAAAAAGGATTCACATCCTCATTTGGGCGATACCAGATAAATCATTTCTTATCAATAACTGTGTAGTATAAAGTCCAACAGTACTAATTGTGTTGAAAGGAACTTGAGTATGAGCATGAGAGCCATTTCTGATTTCATTAGTTTTAAATTTACATCTATAATATCAAAGTGAAGTTATTGTCACGGTTTCCCCTTTAGGCATCGTGCTGGAGAGCATGAGGGCGCACGCATGCACACGCAAGGTGTGCGAGCGCCCGCTCTTCGAATGTTGACAATCGTGACATTGTTTACCATGGACACGTGTGTTTGTTTTGGTTTTGTTCTGTCTCCTCCTTGTTCTGTTATTGGTTGTTGTTTGGGGTGTGGCTTTATTGTTCAGTTCAGCTGACAGCGCTTAGCACTGATTATGTTTGATATATATACCGCGCACCTCCCAGTACATGGCGCAGAGTATTAGATACATTAGATTAGTTAAGTTATGTTCCTTGATAGATATAGTTATATAGTTTGTTTCACGTTAGATTAGTTCATTTAGTCCACACTGGTTTTTCCGTTTCTTGTTTTGTGTTTTCTGTGACCGTGACCTTGATTCCTGCTTTGCCCCGTTTATGCCTGTTTGCCGATCGCCCGACCCTTTGCCTGTCTTGACTACATTTTGGATTACGATTTGGATTTGTCTGCCTTTGTCTCTTTTAATAAATACGTCTTTTCATGCAATTGCTTCCGTACTTAACTCCCTTACGTCTCGGGACGTGACAGTTATCAACTGTTCAGTGTCTGAGACTTTGGCTGAAAGAACAGCAACAGTCACATTTAAGGTGTCTGTGTGGTAGCATCTACAATCTTAATTGTGTTTTAATGAACATATTATCATATGTGTGTGACTGTCATCTGTAAAAACGTGGTGTGAGACTTCTGATGAAGACAGCTGAAAAGAGCAGGGAACATGGCTGCAAGAGTCATCTGTCTCTGCCAAATGAATTGAAAGATCCACCTGTACAAATAATCAATACCGTATCAAGCGCTTGATAGGCCATTTCCCCTGCCACAGAGAGAGCTTGTGGTTAGCAAGCAGACAGAGGTTATATCCCAGCAGCCACTGTCATTAGCGTGCCCATCATTTGTCTCCATTTGTCCTCGTTTGTGCTGGCTTTCCTTTCTACCTCATTTATAGACTTACTGTACATGTTAGACTGTCCCTGACAAGCTAAAGAATATATTCTGTTTACCCACTGATCATTGTTTTATTTATTTATATTGGTGGGGTTCATGCTGTGATTGGATGATGTTAGATCCAACTTTTTCCAACTAAGTGTACTCTGTATGCTTTTTCCACTAGAGGGGACTGAGTCACTCTGGCTAATTTGATATTTGAAAAAAATAAAATAAAACATAAAGCCTGGGGGATATGGGGTGAGGGTTAAAGTGTCAATGCAGAAGCGGACTTCATACAATCACAGCACATGAATAAAATGTGCATTCATGGGAAAAAGAAAGTACACCCTTCTTCAATTTTATGTTTTATTTATCAGGGCCTAAATAACAACTGGGTGTGTGTTTCTTTGTGTGTGTGTGTGTGTGTGTGTGTGTGTGTGTGTGTGTGTGTGTGTGTTTTGCTGTTTATAGAAAGTTGTGAGGACCACACAATTGTTTTTTGGCCCCTGATAAAATAAAAACATCAAATTAAAGGAGGGTGACATTCTTTTTCTCATGATTGTATTTGTATAAACACAGGATATCAATCATAGATATTAGGTAGGAAATGGGAGCTTGCGTTTGTGGGAAGATTGCATTTATATACAAACTGGAATATAATCTAATTCCTTATCCATACATTCCTACTATTGTTTTCACATGACATCAAAGCATGTCTTATTAGATGGACTTTACATACAGCCAGTGCTTTGGAAAAAAAGTGGGGTTCATTAATGCAGAACACTTACACGTTAAAGGAATCCTCGACGGTTCAATGTTTCACCAAATGCAACTCTGGAAGGCTAATTTCTTTTTAACAAAGTTAATGCAAAATAGCCCAGATTTTCTCACCTACCATGTGACACAAAATCCTGTCTGAATATGAATCACATCCTTTTCAAGCCATCTGATATAACTAACATTTGCTCTGTGAGACATTTATAAAATAAATAAATAAAGACTACAAAAAAAACAAACAAACAAAAAAAAACCCCAAAACCCTGTAACAAACACATCTTTCACGTAATATTTGTACCTGGCAAGATCACATGTTAAATTGCACACTAGCCTGAGAATTTGATTTGCTGTCTTTCTGCTGAACCTGTAAATGTTCATCTTTACAATATTCAGTTACAGTAATTCAGTATTTCTTCTTGGCCACTGTTTCTTACACGAATGTGCACATGGCATGACACACGTCATCATCCACATCCTGTCACTCTCTCCCTGATTGACAGTAACAACAGAAATGGTAGTTCTTGCCTTTTTTTGACTGATCTCCACTTTTTTTTTGACTGCTCATGCTCACAGAGAGCTCCAGTCTACCACCTCTCTTCCTCTGCAAAAGTGCTGAAGTGAGATCAATACTTTTGCAACTGGCCCTGATGATGAACCCCATGGAGAGCAGTACATCCATGTGATAAGGAAGTGGGGGGGTGGTGATAAATCAATAGATCGGTCAAACCTATAGAGCTCAGTTCTGCACTCTTGTACATTTGTCTTTGATTTTTTTTGCTGATGATTTACTAAGCCTTACTCTTGTTGTACCCTATGTTTTCTGTGTAGTTTTAGTGTAATCCAGGTGCTGGATTAGTGGCTGGGTCAAAGTCAGTGACAGTGGAAACCATGCAGATATGATATCCACTGGTATCCACTGCTACCATGTGGCGTCGGGTCACTATGACCCTTCTGCTGACTTATCTTCAAGATTGAAGCTCCGGTTTCACGACACGTGCTTTTTTAAAAAATTTTTAATTAAAGGCCAACCAGGGTCCCCAAATGCCAAATAAAAGCAGCCAGTAACAAACGTGAATGAATTTGGATGACCCAATTAAAAGCGAGCTTGCCTTGGATCTGTGGAAATGCTGATCGCATGAAAGACCTTTTCTTAAATTGCAGTTTCAGCAATCCAGAGATTTTTACTGAATCTTTCTATAACAAACAATTTTTTAAATAACGGTTTAAATAAAGCATGTGTAGCAGTTCCCGAGAGTTGAACCAACAGCCTGTTTTGCTGGGTTATATTAACCCTGTCTGTGCTCTGTTTGGTATTCATTCAGCTGTGCGTTTTGTCACCTTTTATTTGTCACTAATTTATTCTCCTCTCTTAAGCACATACTGTTTTAAACTGAACACATCTGAATAGGGAATTTTGCACTTAATAAGAAAGACCACAGCAATTAATAAGGAATAAAACATAATCCATTCTTAAATAGATTACTTTCCTATAACAACACTGAAGTGTTTTTTATTCCCCTTATACCACAGTTATTTGGCAACAATTATTATTCTATTTATTTTTTTACATTTATTAACGGACTTTTAATTAATGTCTCTCTCTTTTTTTTTTTTTTTTACTGTTTATAGTTACATTTACTGTTGTTACATGTCCATAAGACAACATACCCTGCATCCCAATTGGCATACTATCCATACTAAATACTATCTGAGCTGAGAATTACTGTGTCCCAAACTGTAGTATGTTGAAATGAAAAGCCCAAAGGCACCCGGATGGTCCACTATTTCCGGTAGATTTTCGAAGTGTGGAAACGTGGACACTTTTTCAGCTAACATTGCTCACAACTCCTTACACGTGGGAGGAGGAGCTTTGTGATCGTTGGCTTTGCCAAATTCAAGGATGCATTTTAGGGCGGCGTTAATGAAATTTGGAAAAATAACTCAAGGGAATGATAAAAAAAACAATTTAGTATAAATTATATACGGACGGTGTTCTCTTCCGGGCAACAATGTTCTCTAATGTTACACGAGGTTTGTATGTCCCAGTGCTTGCATACTCTTCTACTAATACACTCAAATGTATGAACTTTTTCTTCAGAAAAAGAGTACATACTTTCAGTACATAGTAGGGCTGCAACTAACAATTATTTTCAGAATCGATCAATCGGCTGCTTGTGTGCAGACCAACTAATCGATAATAACATTCGTTGACAATGATTTTCATAATCGATTTTTATTGATTAGTTGTTGCAGCTCTAGTACATAGTATAAGTATGCCAATTAGGATGCAGGGTTATCATTTACGTTATAGCAGCTATAAACTGTCGTTCACCCACAACCCTCTTTTTTTCCCCTCTCTCTCACTTTCTCTCTCTCTCTCTCTGTCTCTCTCTCTCTTTCGAAGATAATAAGGCAAAAAAGCAGCTTGTCATGTTATCAAGAAACTGCAAAGCACAATCTCTGACACTGAAGACTCCTTCCATAAATGTTAAATAAACAAACATCTCCTAACAGAAAGCTTCACCATATCAATGACTCTAGGTTTTCCTTTGTTAACAACAACATGGCTTTCTAAATCCCTTTATTATTAGGCTTAGATTGTGGATGTGGAGCATTTATCATATAAGTCCCTGTGAACGAGATGTTACTATAGAAATGCCAACAGATTACAATGAGTACATTAATATAAACCTATCATTTGAATTACCACCAGAGCTACTGTCAGAATGTCTGTTACAGGAAATGAATCAACATCTTCTGTTTAGATAATTCAACTGCTCTGTGTAAATAGTATCTCAATAGCCACACTTGTAAACAGAGCTAGTTAGAACTCTCTAACAGTTGTAGTATTTAATCGATAATAAATTAATAACACTGCAGGACAAAATAGCAATTCTAGTGGTTTATTCACAGCACAGGCTCTAAGGAACAGTTTTGATTGAGATGTAGTTGGTGAATATTTGATGAGGCAAGTCCAGGGTGGAGAACACACGGAAATTTTGTTCCTTATGGAATCCAAGAATAAATCATTCGAGAAATCAAGTCATTGGCCCAGACAGTCAATGTGAGAATGGGAGATTAGATTTGGCTTTGTACAAATGAGCTGAATAACAACCAGAAGAGCAATATTTAAAGTGTTTTGACATTCTATTACATAGCTGTCATTGTATGTGAAAAAGCAGGGAGATTAGAGGTAACACACATTTTATGCTAAATCAGCAGTGATGAAAGTGTGAATAAAACAACTATGCATCAATACAAATATTTTATTACGTCTGATTATTTTGTTACGTGTTGCTCATCCTACAGTACAACTCTGGCAAACCATAAATATTTGATGTTAGGAGATTGAGTGGGTGTGAAATAAATAGGCTTTCTTTCTGCCTTCCTATCTTCTTTCTGATTCGATCTTTCACTGCCCCCTCCCTCTCATGCTTAATATTCTTGTTTCATTTCTGTTTGTATCATATTGTGTAACTGGTTTTGTGTTATGACAGAGGAAATGCTGGTGCATTTAGTCCCATCACACACAAAGTTTGAGCCTGAAGCTCTGAAGGTGTTCCTGAGGACAGTAAGTGTTCTCCAGACTTACACACAAGATCTTCATTCCACATCTATAAATCATACACAATTGTGAACTATAAGAACAGTCAGTTCAGTCAGTCAGTGCAGGTCAGTTCATGAGGTTTATTCAAGGAAATCGGCATTTCCAAAGCAGTTGATTAGATAATTCAAAACTGAAAATGGCATAATGTTATGAAAATGAATGCCAAGAATATACAGGAAAGGCCATTATGGGCTAATGTATGAAAACGTTGTACTAGAAAGGTTGCTTAAGAAATAGCTGAAGGTGTGATGCAAATTGGAAGCAGTGTAAGCAGTTGGCTTCATCATGGCCTTTTCACCACCTAATGACTCCATCTCAAGCCTTTTTTTTCTTGCTTCCAATTTAAAATAACCTGATATTTTCCTTGCGGTTTCAAAATCCTGTAGTATTTTCACATTAATTAGTGAAAATCAAGCTGACAGTGTAGACCGGGGGTCTCTACTGTATTGCTGGGAATTCACCATCCTGTGGTTTCCCTCCTCCCAACACACCTGCTCCAACTCATAAAGGGATGGATAATGAGCTGATCAGTAAGCTCTGTTGGCAGTGGGGGGAAAAAAGAGCCTGATTAATGCCGTAGTGGCATAACCGTGTAAAACCTCTACATAGAAACATAAGTACAGTGTAGGATGTACTTATATAAGCATTTACAATAAATGGAATTCTGCTTCCTTTAAATTGCTACTGTGGGTTGATTCTTTGTTCATAGTCTAGGAATTTCAAAGGAGTTACAACCTTATAATAACCGGTATACACATTTTCATGCTATTATCCAATCAGCCAATGATGTGGCAGCAACCCCATGCATGAACTCATGCAGATACAGGTTAAGAGCTTCAGTTAAGGTTCACATTAAACATCAAAATAAAAGAACCTCTAGAGTTTTCACAATGGTGTGAAAACAAAAAATATTCAGTGAGTGGCAGTTCTGCAGGAGGAAACACCTTGCTGATGAGAAAGGTCAGAGGAGAATTGCCAAACTGGTTTGAGCTGACACAAAGGCTACAATAACTCAGATAACCATTCCTTACAACGATGTCTATGCAAGAGCCCCTAGTGGCAGAAAAGTGTAAAAGCGGGTTAACTGGGCACTTTTTATTGTGTAATATTATTATCTGGCATAGATGGGAAGTAACAAAGTACACATACAAATACTGTACTTAAGTAGATTTTTCTGTTATCAGTACTTTACTTGACTATTTATTTTTCTGATAACTGTTTACTTTCACTCCTTACATTTTTTACACAAATATCTGTACTTTCTACTTCTTACATTTTCAAACCAGGCTCGTTACTTTAGTTTTAATCTGTATTTGGTGGCATAATCAATATTATTTCTTGTCATTGCGTGCCAGTTTTCCTGGCTGACATGCAACAAACTTAAGCTAGTCTACGAAGCTACCACGGAGCAAGGCAGAAGGCAACAAGAAGAATGATTAATGTTATGGATGAGACAGAGGGAGTTAGCAATGTTGACAGAACTGAGAATAGAGACATTCCTGATCACTCATGGCTATATATGGGGGAGATGTTCGAAATTGTCGGCGTCAAAAAGGATTCCTGGCGAATGCGCTGCGAATTGTATCAACCTAAAAAGCACGGAGTGCTGGCTTTAAAGAATTTGGTGTCAAAAGCCCATACAGGTAAATGACATGTTTTATTGTTATCTCTTTCTTGTCATGAGCCAATTCAATGTTTTCAGTAATAATAGCCTATTTACTATGATTGCTAGGTCTGTAATGTTAGCATAAATTCATATGGGTGCTTTAGTGCAGCTCAAATTTAGTGCAGCACATGTGTGTTAGCACATGTGTGTTATCACAATGTTAGCATTTTTCATTGTGGATGGTTTTATTTAAAAGTAGCTATTTCAGGCTTTCTTTAGACATATATTTCATGTTTGTGAAATAAGTATTCGCTGAGTTTCAGTGTGCATTTTTGAGTTGTTTCCAAGGACAAGAGTATGTGGCCTAGGTGATGGCAAATATTATTATTATTTTTTTCATCAGCTTAGTCTTTTCTCTGCTTGTGTTCTACATGGTGGTTGTTCAGCCTGGCTACAATCATTAGCTAATAAAATTTTCAATGTAATTTTTTTGTATTAATGTATTCATTAGGGCTGTGTAAAAAAATATAAATTCTCTGATTTTAACCAATCCTCAATATAAGGAAACAATATGGATAAAGGAAATTCCAGAATCGTTTCTTAACACACGTGCTTTACTTGAGAGGATGTGAATATTATCTGTATTTCACCCTGAAGATGTCGCCATCTTTCATTTTGAAATTTTGAAAACGGTTTTATTTTTTAAACATGTTTCAAGTTGTTAATGAATACCAATGTTTCACATTTACAATTTATTTATTTATTTATTTATTTATTTTTTACAGTAGTGTGCATTGTGCAGTTCGTGCTTACCTTGTGTGCATGGTATGCACATATTTATGATTTCTTGTTGCAATGTTACTCAAAGTAAAAGTAAAAAGTAATTAAACATGATTGTGATGGCCCTATTTTTTAAGTAAATGTGTATTTCAGTAATATAGCTAAGTAGGAGGGTTTCAGTTACCAGCATTTATATTAAAACATGGATTCCATGTTTGCAAAACTAACATTTTAAATAAAATATTGATAACTAACTGATATTTAATCGAATCAAAATCAAATCTAAACCATATAAATAAGAATCGAATCGCCAAATTGGTCGCAATAACCAGCCCTAATATTAATATGATGTGAGGTCCAGTTACCAGCGTGATACTAAAACAGGTAGTAGTAACGACTACTAATTTCAGAGCCATTATTTCTTTACTTTAACTTGAGTGAAAAAGTGTCACCAGTACTTCAACTTTTACCAGAGTCTTTTTAAACATGAGAATCTGTACTTCTGCTTGAGTGAAGGATGTGTGTACTTTTGCCATCTATGTTATCTGGTCTGTGTTCTCCATATATTGCATTATCTTACTCGTATATTTTATTCTCCAACCTGTCAAAAACAAGCCAGATAGAGCAATAACTATATACACACACAAAGGTGAACAGGCTCACCAGATGACTCTCGACCAAAATAACCAAGTTTAAAATACAAAATCACAGAGAAACATACAAATACATCCCTCCCTACTGACTATCATGAAAGGTCCCTCAACACAACGAGGATAAATCAGCTGACAATCATTCACTAGCTTTCAAACAAATTAGAGAATTAATAAATGTATTACCTGTTCAACAAGTAAGCCCGGAAATCATTTTTGTCTTATAGTATTATACTGACTCTCATTGTGACTTCTGTTTGGTCTGTTTACTCTCTCATGCTTTCTTGCCACTGATTGGCTACTGGGTTTTGTGTGTAGCTGGACTTTGTTCATGACTTTCATGTTGTGCTTGTGTGTGTGTGTGTGTGTGTGTGTGTGTGTGTGTGTGTGTGTGTGTGTGTGTGTGTGTGTGTGTGTGTGTGTGTGGTGGGGTGGTAATAGTGGAGCTGTGGTAAGCTAAACTGGACTGAACCGAGCTGCTGGAAAGTTTGCTTGTTTGTTTTTGTTCCTGTGGTTTGCCCTGCCAAATAAAATAAATGCTCCCCACACATCTCACCCTGGGTCTGCTGTGTCTCGGAGCTAAAAATATTTTGACACTCTAACAATCAATGACAATAACAGTTATTAGAAGTAAATAAAAATAAAATAAAATAAAAAAAAAAAATATATATATATATATATATATATATATATATATATATATATATATATATATATATATACCCTTGATAAATATAATTTAACCTTTTGATATTTTGTTCAAAAGATTCACAAAAATACTCTGCTCTCATGGACATCAAACAATTGCTAACACAACACAGGTTTTAATATAGGTGTGCAACGATTATTGGCACCCCTATGAATTTGTATGAGGAAAATATATTTAAAGTATATTACCATTGATATTTAAATTTTTTTTAGTACACCTGGGTGAAAAGGAACAGGAAATTGTTCAACCATGACTGAAACAGGGGTATAAATATGAGGTAACACATAGGCCAAATTCCTTAAGTCATTCATAACAATGGGTAAGATCATGGAATGCAGCAGTAAACATTAGTAAATGAAACAAAGTCAATATTTAGGAGTAGTATCTGGTACAATCAGTGCAGTTATATAAGGAAATGAGCTGTAAGTTTTATTGAGCATTGTGCAGAACCAGCCACAGTTCTTCTGGAGACTTTGACCGTCTCACTTGCTTCTTATTTTTGCAGAAAAACCCAGCAGCCTTCATTATGGTTTTTGTCTGAAAAGTGTCTCTTACGTAATATGCTGTTTTCTTTAATGACATACAAACATTTTTCTGTAACGTTTAATTTTGTGCTGGAAAACTAGTGTTTGGGAATCGAAAATGTTTTTGTACTGACCCGATAATGTTGATAATGTATAAAATAAAAAATCTATAACAAAGTCTTTACTAAAATAAATAGGGTGCCTAACACTTTTGCACATTAAAGATGCTATATGATATATGATATCAAGGAAACAGTCAATTATTAAAATACTCAATAGTACTGATTGTGAATTACTATTATTGGATTGTGAGGGAGACTCACAGCAGCTTGTTTTTCATTTTAACAAAAAAAATAACAGCTATAACATATATGTTCTGGTGAAATCATTTCACATATCCTTTGCCAGTAACCCTTAATGGGAACCCCTGACTATGAAGACTTACAGGCCTTAACACACAATACACTAGTGATGCACCGAAAGGAAAATTCTGGACGCACTTGGCCGAAAACCAAAACAGAAACTGAATTTTTAAAAAACCCATTTTAAAATATTTTTTGTATAATTGTATAAATATTAGACGTTTCTGAATTTAATCACTTCATCATGACATACACACCCATTTCTCTGGCACACTTTGCTCTGTGCTGCGCATCGATCCTTCAGCAGATGTATTCATCACCTCCAGCTCTGACTGTATCATTACTCGTGCACGCTGCTTTTTCCCCGCGTCAAAGTAATGTTCTTTAAATTGCAGCTCTAGTAATGTTGCAATACAACGATAACCATTAGCTAGATTGAGAGTGAAATCTGAGCGCCGAGCACTGAGGAGCGGGGCATGGCGGCATATATTTGTGCCTTTTTTCTCCTCCTGCTAGGATGTAAACAACCTGCTCCTAATGATTCTGAATCTGAAGGTGAACCGACAGTCACGACTCTGCTCGTGGAGGAGCCTGACAATCCACCAGTTCAGTCAGTTCAGCAATCCGTAAGTGTGCAACGGTCTTTATTCTCCATTCTCTTGACCCTACAGCAATATAAACATGTCGTCCGTTCAGCCTTTTCAATTTGAACCTGAGCGTAACATAAGCGAGGAGGCTAACATAGAAGGCATTACCAAAATGAATAAACATGATCCATAATTACCAGATACTGTACATCTGCTGGCCACTGTACAGCTGCATCCGACGTGTATAAATCCATCTGACTAGCTGCATTGGTCTTACTTGGAGAACACTGTACACTTATGGATTGCTGAACTGACTGAACTGGTGAATTGTCAGGCTCCTCAATGAGCAGGGTCGTGACCCTTGGTTCACCTTCAGATTCAGAAACAGCAGGAGCAGGTTGTTTACATCCTAGCAAGAGAACTTCTAGCATCTCCTGTGTCTATCACATATTGTCACTGGACACGTTATGACTGTCACTCGTGCATTGGAGATGTTAAGAAATGTAATGACCCACACAACTGTGCTTTGTGTGTGTGTGTGTGTGTGTGTGTGTGTGTGTGTGTGTGTGTGTGCTGCTCAATTGCTCGTGTAATCCTTCATGTTGACTGTCACTGTCACTTTGTGCTTATTGACTGGTCAGATGGTCTCTCATGCTCTCTTCCTTCCCCGGCCAAACTGTATTTGCAGAACACTTCAAAAGATGTTTTAACCACTCAAAACAGTCAGCAGTTCCCCCCAAAGCCACTCACTCGGCATCTATGAAAGACGAAGACGTCATTGTTTAGCTATTATTCATCACAGCAGTCCCACTTTATCTATAAAGGCAAGGTGAGGTGCTTACTGCTGGCTCAATCATCTGCCAAAAAAACAGACAATAAAACATAAGGGTGCTGTAAATAGACAGCCAGGCATTCCGCTGTGTTCATCACTTAAGTTTGGTCTGATTTTAAGATGAAACAATGGCTGAGGCATTCTCACACATTCACATGCATAAACACACAGATATTAAATTAATGCACATATAGTATGAACCCCATTCAAATGTGTATTTAAGGGTAGTGGTGTGTAAACATAAACTTTAAAGAGCAAATCAGAGTAAATGTTGCAGTAAAGCTCTTCAGATGAGGATGTGTGTGGGACTCAAGCACAAGGCCCTTAAGGTTTTATGAGCTCACTGTTACACAGCTGTCCTTGTGTAGCCCAGTCAATTCTGCAATAGTTACATGGGACCAACATGATCCATGCCTCCAGGATTTTACAATCGCAGAAATTAACGCAAAATCAAGCAAACGCCACAACATTTGAAGGAGTTTGCAATTTTTCCGAAATTATCACAGATTTTCCACAGATTTCGGCCAAAACGTGCCCTCTTCGATTCATGTGTGTCGAACATGAGTACAGCAAAAAAGATCTCATTTACCAACAAACATCACAGACTATGTTTACATGGACAGCAATAATTTAACTATTGACCTTATTCTGAATAACACAATATTGTGATTAAGGTGTTTACATGAGTTGCTTTTAGAATATTCCTTCCATGTTCCCATTTTATATTATAGAAAAATAGCTTAACGGCACACGTCATTACGTCCCCGTGCCACGCCGTCTGACGTTCCCTCCAGAATTTCACATATCAACATAAAGTTGGTCTTCGTTATGGTACCGTATACAATTTTGGGTGTTTCATTTTTAATTTCACGAACGCTTCAAGTGCAGTTAATTATTTGTCATGTTATACGTGCTAATACACGACTGCTTGAAGCCGTGGGCTGTGTCCGAAACCACATATTTACCTACTATATGGTAGCTGAAATACATGCATCTCACCTACTATATAGCAGGCAAGTATGTGGTTTCGGACGCAGCCATGCTTGCTTGTTTGCCGTCAAACGGTTGAGCACTGCCGTGTGTGATCGTGTCCTGTCGAAAATGCGGTGAAAACTCCCAGACAACGTTAATAGTGTGATTAAGGTGCGTCCATGTCTGTAATACATGTCGATAATGCGACTAAAACAGGAATACGCCACACGTCTTAATTCGATTTGTGTTTACTTCGAGTATGACTTTAGTCAGATTAAGGTCATCAAAAATCGCTGTTTACATGCTAGTTTCTTAATCAGAGTATTGTCTTAATCAGGTTAATATCAGATTATTGTTGTCCATGTAAACCTACTTCCTGTGCAAAACAGGTTTCTGCAAAAAAGCACAAAAACTCAGCAAGCTACATCGCAAATTTTGAAAAATGTCGGAGCAAAATCAAGCACTTTTTTAGCCGCAACGATAGCACAAAAAAAACCTTCTTTTGCCGTTTTTTAACTTTTGTATTCTTGTGTCTGAAGGTATGGGACATTATTCTGGTACTGTATATTGGCACCTTTGAAAAATCTAGCATGACCTTATAGAGCACCCTATTTATAAAGCAGTATAAAATTATACAGGAATTGTTGCTGCCAGAAAATGTATCATGAATGGTTACCCACAGCGAGTACAAACTCATTTTTGCTTTGTGGATTGCATTACAAGGATTAAAAGCATTCAATCCATATTCCATTTTATTTTTCCTACAAGCAGTATACTTTACCAGCATGTAGATGTCATGAACCTTGGTAGTAATTAGGCATGTGCCAATAATTATATGTTGCAATATTCAATTATGGCTGCAAAATTCTTGATTAAATATTAATCAAGGGTTTTCTAGTCACCTATGTTTGCACCATTTTCTCTCAATTTGGTCATTTGCCAATTTCCATCCTCTAGCTAATGCACCCTTATCGCACAACAGCTACCAATCAGGGAAGGCGAAGGCTATTACATGCTTCCCCTGACACATATGAAGCCACTGCTTCTTTTCAAACTGCTGCTCATGCTGCATCACAGGGTAACTAAACACACTTTGAAGAAAGCATTGCCTGCCATGTTCCACAAACATGAGTTCACAGACACCTATGATTGTCTAGTGTTGCTGTGATTAACAGGAGAGACAGTATACCATCATTCGCTCTGTTTATTTTCTGTGGTGCTATTCAGGAGCTGGAATTTTTGTTTGTTTGTTTTCACTTAGAGAGCATGTTTCTCGCTCACAATTATTCAAAACAACAATTTTGTAAGGAACCGGATGTTTATTTATCATTGGTATAACTTACGCTAGGGATGATGTGGACATGTCCCCAACTTCTTTTCAGTGTGTGGTCCATTAAAAATATTTAAGATATTTCACTATAACTCAGAGCAGAAACTGATCCAAATGCTGTCTAAAGCTATCCCTTAAGGCACAAATATTTAAATGACCATTTCAGATTTGCGAACCTTTACACATTTTGTGCAGGAGCTTCACAAAAATATACCAAAAGAGAGATCTTTTTCTTTCCATAATAAAACGATTGAACCAATTGACATATGAGTCTGGAATTACTGACAGTGGTGAGTGTTTTGAGCAGACCCAGCACCCTCTTTCTGTCATGGTAAGCGGTTCGTTACAGTCATTTTTAGTTCATTAATGTGAAACTGAATCCATCTATTTATGTCAGATTTATATGAGGATTATACCAACAATATACCACTACAGTATTTCAGTTTCTCACTGTTCACTACATTTAGCACCCCTTCATGCTATATTATAAGACATAATTTCACGTTTAATTTTACAATAATTTCCAGTTAATAATAGATAATATTGTCAGACTGTTCTTTCTTTTTTGCCCTTTTAATCTTTCTGTGTGTGAACCTGTGGTGACAAATGGATACACATGAATAATTTTTGTTTGTGTCAGAGAATCTGTGTGCGTATGTGAATATAAGCTTCATAGTAACTCATTCATGTTTTTTTTTCCTTGGATGAGTGACACATTCAGGCTGCTGGCAGTTGCAAAGCTCTCTCCGTGGTTGCACTTCTCTGCCTATCACTGCTCTGCTCTGTCCTGTAGTGGAGTGTTGAGCTCACACATTCTGTGCCCCAGGCCTCTGTGCACACTGCAAATCAATAAATGTCTTCCTGCCCTAATAAAAGTCAATCATTGGTATCCAGCGCATAAAAAAAGAAAGAAAGAAAACTAATAATTTCCCATGAATTATTGCCTTCAGGAGGATCCAGTGGTGGAAATGCCCTTCACAGAGGTCAGAAACTCATATTGCAATAAACAGAGCATGTGACAGTCACATAACCCCAAAAGCATAGCCCCATTCAAATTCAAAGTGAGTCTACTGTAAATGATGAAGAACAAAATTTAAATTGAGTTTAAAAGGACATTCCAAAGGGAATAAAGAAGCATAACACAACTATTAACCTATTAACCTCTTATGTACATTCTTTAGTTTCAGCAAATCTGCCCTTCAAGCTCACACTTGCTGAACTGAACTATTCCTCAAATACCCTTTCCACTCATACACTGCTGCTTCTGGAGTGCATTAAAGAACCAGATAAAGTTTAATCAAAAATCCTGCATTTTCTACAAACTGAGAGCTCACCCTTTCTAGCGGTACACTGGCGTTCTATCCCACCAGCGGAATGGAAATCGACTTATCGAACATTTTCAATCAGTATAAACAAATGAATTATTTGATTGCCGCAAGTCTGTTATAAGATTAGTCAGGACACTGTTGGGTTTCTGTGTGTTGAGTATCGTGACTCTGTGTTTAGCTGCTGGGGAGGGGTGTGAGCCCGCTGCTGGGACACAATTCACTCCAGAATAACACTGGTACAGAGAACAAACAGACAGCACAACTAAAGATTTTTTGAGAGTTAAACATTGTATACAACTGCAACAATAAAATTGTAACATTTAAACTTAGTAGGCTAGGTAAATAAAAAGAAATACTTATGAAAAACTGCAAATTCTTAAAGCACTCTGTGTCTATTTTCATATGAGCCATTAACCAGTACCGTGGAGTTTGACACAACAAATAAATTCAAAATAAATGCTGATCACGGGCACTTGCAAAACAGGCGGAAATTCATTTTTTTGGCATCTGGTAAAAAGAGTTAAAATATTACAGTACATTATCAGATGTGGGAGTTAATAAAAATAGTCAAACACAAACAGGTTTTTTTTTTTTGGTGTTACATATTGTACATAAACATATGGGTTTTTTTTTAGTCAAGTGTGGAGTGTGGAGCTGCTCCAAGAAAGTTTTATTAGCATTAGCAGGGCATCTCTTTCACTGCAGTTATATCCTCCTCAGACCACTGATCAACAGATGCAATATTTAATTTCACCAGCTTTTTCAACAATAGACATTAAAACACTACACTGTCTTCACACCTTATGTGTGCACTTAGGCCCCGTTCACACTAGTGCGTTTTTGTTTTTAAACGATCCTCGCCCACACTGGCGTTTCCACTGTGTTTCAGAAACGATTTCCGTCCACACTACACGACTGAATACGCATGTCACATGACCATTCATGCACACTGCGCAAGTGTAAACAGGAAGTTGGTTGCTAGTTCAAACCGGCGTTCCAGGTAGGGCTTACGCTGAAATGATATTTTTTGCCAATTGCTCTAATCATAGCTCGCCTCTTGTGCATGTAGGCAGCCGCAGTATTATAAAATGCAGAACTGAACTGCAAAATGGCTGCTAAGAATGACAACAAAGCCAGAAAAGCTTGCGGTTCAGTCTCCATGTTGTTGTGTATACGATCAAGGTAGCGTAATCGTCATATGGTAGGGGCTTAACGAATCAGGGAAGGATACGCAATGATCCAGAAGACCCAATCAGGGGGCGAATATGGGAAGTCACAAGCACAGTCTTCAGCGTTTCCAAAAGTCTCGGAGTAGTGTAGATGACAGGCGTAACCTTAGCAAAAGTTACGCGTTTTAAAACGAAAGCGCACTAGTACAAACAGGGCCTTAAAAAGGGGTAGCTCTGCAGGTAGTGTCTGTGTTTCCAGCTTTGACTTCAATCCAGAGCTCAGGTTACTGTCTGAACAGTTTTGTATGCTCTCCCGGTGTCCTGATGGGTTTTCTCCAGGTTCTCAGGTATCCTTTTGCTTCCCAAACACATGCTGGTAGGTATACTGGTTACGCTAAATTGCCCCTGGTGTAAATTAGCATTTTAGTGTGTGTATGGACTTGTGATGGACTGGTGTCCCATCCAGGGTGTATTCCCTTGTTTTCCCACAGTGATACCAGCATAGGCTCCAGATCCACAGCTACCCTCACTAAGATCAAGCACTCGCAGAAGATAAATCAATGAATCAGTCATTTAAAATCAGTGTAATTCAATGCCTCCCCAAGCCCAAGACCAGCAGTATTTTTCTCCAAGACAGTATGACCGAAGATCAACTCTGAAAACACGAACAGTTCAAGCAGAATGGGACTAAAGGTGAAAGATCGTCACAGAGATTAAGAGCCTAAACTCTTGTGTACTAATCCTCTCCAGGTCTGTGGTTTTAAAGGAGCTGAGAGCTCATGAGTGTGGCCGTAAGGAGGAAGGAAGTGAATTAGCACCATGTCCACCAACTATAAATAGAACCTGAATCACAGTTAGTGAGGAACTTGCTATTACTGCAATTATCAAATGCATACACAGACAAACATACACACAATTTGGACTGTCAAATTATCCGAGTGGGTTGATCCTGAAGCTAAATGACATTAGCTCAGTGTACCGCGCACACACAGGAGGAGGCCCATCACACTAACACACAAACCATAACAGCTCCCACATGCTTGTGAGAGGCCGAAACCTAAGTGACAGACAAACCTGTGGCTTTCATTTACAGGAGAGTCTGTAGGTGTGTGTATGTGTGTGTGTGTTCACACCTCTACTGTATGTGACAGGTCTTCTTAAGTCTTCCCTCAGTGTTTTTCTGTGCTTTGTCTTCTTCATGGTGAAGTGGCATATCGCCAGACTCTCCCTGAGGTAGAAGTGGATCAGCTAAGCCTACAGGAGCTGTCTTATCTGTGCAAATAATAAAAGCAGCCTGCATATCTGCAGATATTTTTCTATGCTCTATATTCTGCACATGGAAGACTTTGCAGTGCACTTGAAGCATAAGCTGAGCTCTCTTTTGGAACTAACACCCTCTTCCTCACACACATGTGGTAATTTTAGGTAAGCCTACCTCACCTTCTCCCTAAGGTCTATATCAGAGAGAGAGAGAGAGAGAGAGAGGTGAAAGAGGCAGAAAAGTAATTAATAAAAGAGGCCAAACTGCCACTGGGACTTTGTTTATCTGTAAAACTTCTAATTAATTCGCGCACACACACAGCCCTCTGGCCAGGGATTGTGTTTTCTTCACTAGCAGCCTCTTTAGAGCAGGACTCTTCCTCCTTTTGGGGGGATAGTACCTTAATAAGGAGTCTCTGGTATTTCCTTTAGCTTCAACATCACTACCACTAAGCTTCCAACAACCCTTTTAATCTTGATTTAAAAAACACTACAACTGGAAAATACTATAAACTGATAAATCTCCAACTTGGAAAGTTTGAGTTGGAATAGTTTGCAAACGTGCAAGTTTAAACACATCGAGGCTGTAGTAGATGAGTTTTCCTGTTCGGCATGATGACGTTTAATGTCCCCAACAAGCTCTGCAGTCCCATTTATCCGCTTGTTAGCAACCGTCTTTTTCAAGACAAAAGCTTAACGAAATCATGATGTAGGGTATTACTGATGTATTTTATGTTGTGGAATAAAACGTGAAAATGTCTTGAGCTTGTGTTAACCACAGACCTTATTTCAGGCATTTAACCGAAAACCTGTTCAAAAACCCCATTGACTCAGGACGATGGAACCAGAAGTGCAAACATGCGAACTCATTTCTGGGTTTTAGGACTCATTCCTGCAGCACTCTATTATATAAAATGTTAGCAAACCCACAAAAGCCTTATGAAACATTTCTTTATAGCATTTAAAGTTACTGATTTGCAAAAAGCAGAAAGTACAGACACACACACACACAGAGGCAATGCATTCTCTAAGTTACACTTCTACACATTTACCCAAAGCTAGCAGAACAAGTGCTAGCTCAAGTGTTAGCATTGACTGCATTAGCAACACATTGCCTCAGCCTGCCACTGCTGAAGGCTGGCCGCTGGACAACATTAGAGAGCAGGCTGAGGATGGCCAGGATTAGTTGTGTGATATGGCAATGGTATATGATATGGTGATATATGGCTTACCCAGGGCGACTTCCATTTTGTCTCATTTATACAACTGAGCAGTTGAGGGCTAAGGGCCTTGCTCAAGTGCCCAGCAGAGGCAGTTTGGCAGTGTTGGGATTTGACCTCATGACCTTCCAATCAGTAATCCAACATCTTAACCACTGAGCTGCCACTACCAACAAACAGCAAGGTATTATATTAGATATCCTGGAAATCTTAAAATGATTTTTTTTCTTTAAAATGATTATGCACTGTATGGAATACTGACAGCACATGCGGATGAGATATGTATGTATGTATGTATGTATGTATGTATGTATGTATGTATATATTTACTGTAATTCATCATTTAAAAAGGAATAACACTACAGGGAAAAGTGGTTAACTTAATAGCTTTTGCTAGTCATCATTTCCAGCACTGCATCACAAACAACCTCTCCTCAAAATCTCTTTCCTGAGGCGGTGTTTTAAGATCCTTCCAGACCCAGCCCCTTCCAGCACCAGCAGCCTTCCAGACCCAGCCCCTTCCAGCCCCAGCCTCCTTCCAGACGCAACCCCTTCCAGCACCAGGCCCCTTCCAGACCCAGCCCCTTCCAGCCCCAGCCTCGTTCCAGACCCAGACCCTTCCAGCACCAGCCCCCTTCCAGACCCAGACCCTTCCAGCACCAGCCCCCTTCCAGCCCCAGCCTCCTTCCAGACCCAACCCTTCCAGCACTTGCCCCCTTCCTGCCCCAGCCCCCTTCGGATGTCACTGTAGACAATTTAATTTTGGGGAATGACTGTTCTGAACACTCCTGCGCTCTCTGAAGTGTTTTCCCCATCTTTCAAAGGAGCATAAACTACCATTTACACTAAAAATCTGACTTAATTATGAATATCACAGAGAGACCTGAGTTAATATAGCAGTATACAAGTTCCTACTAATCCCAGATGTACGACCCACAGGCAGTCATAAAATCAGATTTGTTGCACTAAAATATTCCATGGTGACATTATAGAAACCCATCTCTCTCTCTCTCTCTCTCTCTCTCTCTCTCTCTCTCTCTCTCTCTCTCATGCGCACACCCATACATCACACTGATGAACGCCACAACACTAAACCAAGATTCCCCTTAAGGAAGATCAGAATAAGGCTTTGCTTTTAAATTTGTGCAGAAATTCCTTGAAAAAATGAGATTATATAACGTGTGCCCTTCCACAGTTTCAGGTGATTCGGCTATTCACACGTTGCTTTAGATCACAGAGAAACATAAATCATCATTGAGCACACACACACTCACCATGTACTACTCCCTCAAAAACAATGCCTTTCAGCCTACACTTTAATTAGCTTATCAAATATTAAATTCTCTTCTGGCTTGTTCTCAGTAAACGTGTGTGTGTGTGTGTGTGTGTGTGTGATTTGAAATAGCTCAGCATCAAGCACCTTTCCCTAAATTTATGAACACCTTTTCTAGCCTCACTATCTGGCCTTCATTTTTACTTTATCGCTTTCTCCCGAACATCTGCTCCCTCTCAGCAGGGTGTAGTAAAGGGCAAAAGCACGGAAATGTTTAACATACCTTTTAAATATATGAAATAGAATGCTCACCTTTTCGTGATTTTACACACCTTTAAAAATTAAATATTTTACGCTTATTTGTGTGCGATTAAAACAGCTCACTCAGGAAATATCAGTTAATTAAGGAAAATGGAATCATTAAAGGAAACGATAATAGTTTCAACAATTGTTCGGGTCTATTTTATATAATAATATTCACGCATTCTTTTGAAAGGTAAAGAAAAAAAGATGAGTTGATTGTACTTATGAACTAGCTTATAAAACAACAACGTATTTAATAAAAAAGTGACATCCATGGTTAATGGATGGATTACAAAGATTGTGATGCATGAAAACATGAACGCACTGGGGTCTCTAACTGCCGACTTTTATCCCTGGCATTTCTTTTAATTACACACACACACACACACACACACACACACACACACACACACACACACACACACGTATGCGAATATTCAACAGATATCCTCATACCATATTACAAAAAAAAAAAAATTCTGACTATAAACATCTGTTATGTGAAATAGCTTATTCAGACCAGAACAATTTTTTAAATTTATTTTTTAATTATTAAAATTTAGCAAATTCTGCATGGTGTATGTAAATTATGACCTCAACAGTAAATACCTCTATCAGAATAAAATGATGGAGATCCAACCTAAGCAGTATACCAAAAGTCAGCCGCTATACTCTGAGCTTTTCTTTCTTTCTCAAAACCAAAAAAAAAAAGCAAGATCAATAAATGAGGATGTGTCTCGGGCCATATTTACACCAGTGTGTTTTCGTTTTAAAACGCGGTTTTAAAATGAAAACGATCCTCATCCACACTGGCGTTTGCGCTGTGTTTCAGAAACGATCTCCGTCCACACACTATGCGCATACAAGTGTAAACAGGAAGTTGATTGCTAGTCCAAACGGCCTTCCATGTAGGGCGTACGCCGCTTGAAATGAGATTTGTTGCCGATTACTCTAATCATAGCTCGCCTCTTGTGAATGTAGGCAGCTGCAGTATTATAAAATACAGAATTGAACTGCACAATGGCTGCTAAGAATGACATCAAAGCCAGCAAAGCTTGCGGTTCAATCTCCGTGTTGATGTGTGTACGATCAAGGTAGCGTAACCGTCATATGGTAAGGGCTTGATCCAGAAGACCCAATCAGGGTGCGAATGTGTGCAGCCACGACTTCGTTTTCAAAAGTCTTCGCTGTGGTCTGTTTAGACAGAAACGCGAGCCCAGAGTTTTCAAACTACAACACCCTGTTGGCGTTTACAAAATTCTCAGTTTTTGAGGGTCGAAAACGCCGGAGTAGTGTAGACGACAGGCGTAACTGTAGCAAAAGTTATGCGTTTTAAAATGAGATGTGGAAAGGTATCACAAGAAAGGGGGCGTCACAGAATGAGGTGAAAATTTGGTTTATTACTATGACTAACACATGAATACTTATACAATGACATGATGTCAGTGCTGAAGTTTAATTAAAGAACCTGTGAACTTTATTTTAGGAACTGGCTATTTTCACCAGATTCTATGCTGAACCATTACATAACCAGATGTGGCAGTTTCTAATACATAGTGTCAGAACAGTGGCAACAATGGACGATTTTACTTCTCATTAAGAAAACAGTCTGCCATCCAAGGTCAGATCCTATACTGAAGTTGTCAGCACCAAGAAGACAATGATGACTTGAAATGAATAAAAAATTTCATATCCGGATTTACGTAAAACAGCTTAGTGTCATTGACCACTATTAAAACTGCTATACAAATAACATTGAATTTAATTGAATTATTCGTTTTTATTTTTATGTAATTGCTAGTACAATTTCCTCAACACTGATTTATGTTTACAATATAAAAAATATATATTTCACAGATTTTAAACAATACACCCCCCACACTCACACACAGGCAGTGAGAAATTGCAAGCCCATATCAGCACGCTAAATCAAAGTCCCCAAGCCCCCACCTGTGCTGTGTGTTGACTGATACGTCCTGCAGTGGATGTCAATAATGCAGGGCTGCGGTGCTGATGGAGGGAGGAAGAGAGTCATGCTGTGCTCCCCTGCGCTGCAGCTATATTTGGCACTGAGCAGGCTGGCCAGTGAGGGCGCTGTGTGTCACTGCAAGAAGAGAGCAGGGACAAAGGACTGGCATCACTACAGCTCCCTGCTCCAGCCAGTGAAAACACAGTGTCTTATGTCCATCAGCCGTGGCACATACATCATTAATACTTATACCACTATACTTATACATTATACAAACCTACAACTCAAACACCAGTCTCTGAGCTTATTACTATTATTACTATTATTGTCAATGTTGTTAACTCTTCTTGCTAGTTCTGCTAATGCGTGAGAGACCACTTAACAGCTCTGGATAAACTCCATAATGTCTAAAACCCATATGGCTTAGCTCTTTCTCACTGTCCTATTTCTTCCTCTGTTGAGAGGACCAAACACATAAAGCACACCTGCTTGGGGTGAGGTATCAGTTACACACTCTCAGCCACACCTGGAACTGCTATAACAGTCTTATCAGCTATTTAAAAATAACTCAGCGAAATGACGCACTGCTCAGTTTCTGACGCAGATATAACATCAGTTAATCATCATCCGGCCATGTGACTTTACCCAAACCTCAGCTGATCTGTGAAGTGATGTCTGGCATGGAAAATGGTGTATCATTTAATTAATTTGTTTGGAAACAGGCTTTCTTCTCTCAGTCATTCTTAGCCTGTTCCATTAAAGATATGCTTTGCTATTTTTTACCTAATCACTGTCCCCCAGATCTGTAGCGTATGTGTGATTACCATGGACGGAAATCTACTGGAAAAACAACAATAAAGCTGCTTGCTCACGTTTAATGTAAGTCTAACAACTGGGGTTAAATTATGTCTATAACTGTTTAAGCAACTAATTGTTGTTCATGAATGTACATAAAATGAGTTTTGGCAAGTTGAGGTGTGGTTTAGCAGGAGTCTGCAGCAGAAGCATGGGGTAATAGGCAACTAACGTAGCACACCTGTTGCTTATTTGTGTGTGATCTATATTAACAAGCTATTTGTCTGCTCTTCTCTCTTGTAGCCTCCATGCCTTATATAGCCTCCATTATGGGCATCTGGGAAGGAAAGGCCCGTTCGGAAGGTGGAGATGTTGAATTATTCCAGTCTCTTTTGCTGCGGTGTCAGGTGTGGTGGTGCGTGCTTGTAATCCTGTAATTACTGGGAAGCTGAGGCTTATGGAATGCTGGAGCTCAGGAGTTCTGAACTGCCATGGACTGTGCCGATCAGGTGTCCACACTAAGTTCAGTGTCAATATGGTGTTCCTAAGGGAGCTCAGGTCCACCTGGTCACCTAAGGACAGGTGAAACGGTCTAGTTCATGAATGATGCCATGTTAATTGCCAACTCTCCCATCCTGCCATTGCACTAAGCCACACCCCCATCTGCCACAGAGTTAAAAATGACAAAGTTTTCAGGTTGAGGGAGAAGAGATAAAGTCTTATCAAATCTATTCATATGCAGTCCAACACTAGAGCAATACTGTAAAAAAAATGTTCTAATTTGCATGGTAACATTGACACTTTTTTCATATCCAGGCACAAACAGGTGAAAATTGGGGCACTTCCATGTATATTTTAGGCCAGTTGTAAGCTAGAAGCCAGTTGTATTTTTCCTAAGAATTGTTTTCTTCAAACAAAGAGTCTAAAGACAGATGAAGCATGGTGAAACATCTGACTGGGTTACAGAGTCATACCTGAATGTAGAGGCCCTTTCACACTGAGCACGACGTGATACAACGAAGCGAATTGCCGATGAACGGTGCTTTCACACCGAACGCGAAATGATTGATCGCCTTTGGCTAATTCACACCTGCAGGATAGGTGGCACTGACTGAGAATGCATTTTACGCCTGCACACTAGGTGGCATAACCCACTGTTCAGCTGATCGGCCTATCGTCTTTGACCACCGAGAATCACTCAAGTGAATCACTTAAAGAATCACTTAAATGTTGGTGCATAGCACCACAACACAAACTGTTAAGAAGCACAAAAACTACCTTTTTTTTTTTATTATAATTTTTTTTTTATATCTGCATGGTAATGACCTGAGTACGTGCACTTGTGTGAGTGTGTGTGTGTGCGAGAGAGAAAGAGCACGCGCTCGTAGCCAAGTGACGTGAGAAAACGGCAGTTTTTAATGCATATAACTGATGCGCTGCTTTAAATACAAATTTAGTGTAATTCGTTACTTTAGTTATTAGTCACGCAATAATGTAACATGCTTATTGTATGAGGCCAATTTATTTACCGGGAATTCTCCCGATTCTCCTGATGAGCCACTCCGGCTATGCCCATGGACTTCAGCGTACTTTGAGCTCTACCAGACGAGCAGCTGCTCCATTCTGACCTCGTCCTCTGATATTTATATAACTGCAATTATTTGTGAAATTAAAATGAAAGTAACCTGGTCAATTTCATTTAATTGTCTCAATACTTTCACTATGTTATAAAGATTTGAGGACATTCGGGATGCAAAAGGTACGCAATTTGTGATATACACAAAATTATGGATGGAAACAGCTCAAGGGCAAATTTCTTTTGCGATTCACCAAAACTTATACAGCAATTAGTGTTTTTTAAAGGATGTCATCATTACACACACCATTTTATCGGTAAAAGGCCAGTTGGATGGAAGCAGGCAGGAGATAGCAAATATCGTAAACCTTTTTTTTTTTTTTTTTTTTTACATACTTTCACTTTGTTGATAACAGAAATGCACAAACAGTGGATGGAAACTTGGCAAATGATAACAAGAACTCAATATCCATTCTCTTCTCTCTTCCGGAATACTTTTCTTCGGTTACGCTGGTTTTGAAAACAGCTTTCTGTGCTATAGCGCCACCTATCTCACCCTTGTGTGCGTCAGCAGGGGCTCTGGGCACGTGATCTAAAGCTCAAATCTAATTAGAAGGCCCATTTCATCATGGTGCGACTGGGGAAAAAATTGACACACTGGAATAAAAAATCTTGTCACACCACGAATGACTGTGCCCGTTGTGAACAGCTCCATAGGGATCTATTGTTTCGATTCAGGAGCATCATCGTGTCATACATTCATGTCGCTTAATCGCGCTCAGTGTGAAAGGACCTTAATGATGAGAAGCTGCAACAAATTAAGGAGGAACACAAGAAAGAGGAAATGTGACCTAACAAAGTACGCAGAAAGTGCAACAGCCAGGATGTGAACAGAAAGAGCAGATGTGGGCAAGCTTTTTCAAAACATGTTTCTTAGCAAATTAGCTTACTGTCTATGGCAGTAACCATGCGTTCTGAAAACTCCACCCAACCACAAACTCTGAATCCCTGCTGAAAGATCAAGCTTAGTCTGACCAGCTAATGCTACTTATCCTACATCATAGACACCTTAATTGTAGGGATGCACCGAATGTTCGGCAACCCGAAATAAGTGAAAAGGCCGAATAAATTTGACCGAACAATGAAATGTTTGATGATGCGACCAAATAGCCTAGCAACTAGAGTGAGATGTGCGAATGTCACGACCTCCACTACCGGCAGAGCGCTCGGAGAAATGAGGGGGCGCGCGCGTGCACGAGTGGTCAGCGAGCGCATGGTCTTCGGATGTTGACAACCGTGACATTGTTTACTTTGACAAGTGCATTTGTTTTGTTTCAGTTCCGGAGTATTCTGTCACGTCGCGAGACATAAGGGAGTAGAGTACGGAAGCAGGTAAAGATGTATTTATTTAAGGGCAGGCAGACAAATCCAAATCGTAATCCAAAAACGTAGTCAAGACAGGCAAAGGGTCGGGCGAGCAGCAAACAGGCATAAACGGGGCAAAGCAGCAATCAAAGTTGCGGTCACAGAAAACAGGATCAAAACACAAAACAAGAAACATGAACTAGTACTATGGACTGGGAGCGGAAAAACCAGCAGGGACTAAATGAACTAATCTATAGTTTAAACTAACCAAATCTATCAAGGAAGATAACATTAACAACGTATCTAACTATACTATATCTACTATAATACTCCGCAAGGTGTACAGGGATGCGAGCGGTATATATCCCCAATATAATCAGCCGTATATAACCGAATAGAACCATTTTTTGCATTCTTGTCAAAGCATTTTTTAATGCAATTTTTAGTTGTAGGCTACAGAGTGTTACATTCTTTCAGCAGTCAGTTATAGGCCTAACATAGGCTATTCAAGGGGGGCTCAAAGATAACCACATAAAAATATTTTTAATTTACTAATTTATTTATTTAAAGTTATATTGTGCCTTGTTGGTAGCCTATGCCTGCTGGAATGAAAAAAAAATGTTCAGTGTTAAATAAATATTTTGAAATTGTAGTTTTTGTAATTGATTTTTTTTCTTTGAAAAGCAAGACAAAATAGTAAACAGCCCATTTTGACTTTAATTTATGCAGTGGTGAAAAAAATGGCAAAATGAAAGGAAAAAACGCGAAAAAAACGTGTTCAGTATTTGGCCTTCGGCCAAGTTTTTCATTATATTTGGCTTCGGCCAAGAATTTTCATTTCGGTGCATCCCTACTTAATTGTAACAAATTAACACAACAGTAAGGCAATGAGCAAATCTCAAACATTTACTGATCCGGATAGTCAGTAATAAGAACGCTGGAAAACCAGCTGGTAAATATTGTCTACCAGTTGGACCAGCTTGGTCAGTGGCTGGTCAGAATGAGGTGGATTTTTCAAAAGGAAAATGTAATTCAATTTTTTTTTTTTTTTTACAGAATTAGCACAAAATTTACAAAATGAAAACTAAAGCTGCAGTACTGAACTTTTGCTTCTCTATTGCCATTCTCTGTTTGAAACATAAAATTGCAAGTTACTTTCAGAGTTTTTTTTTTTTTTTAACATAGGTTGTGCTTTGGCACTGCTCCTCTGCGCGGATGAATCCTATGGTTTGAGGTTTACAGTATGTATGGGGTGTATATTAGCTCCATTACTTGACAACAGAGGTGTCGAGGATATGGTTTTCAGGGAGTAGAGGCAAGTTGCTCTATCTCTCATAGCTAGCAGAAAATAAGTGAAATTTATCACATTGATCGTAGCAAAAAAAAAAAAAAAAAAAAACCCAACAACATAAGAAACTCTATATCTAGCTGAATCAAGCAAACAAGTACCTGTTCAGCAGAAAAAAAGCCGTCTACGTCAGTTTTCAATCCCTTTTCATCTCTGAGATTTCACCACCTCTCAAAAACCATGCCGATATTTATTATCATTTTAGCACAGGATCTGTCGCGTTCCCTTTTTGACTGCAGGCTCTCCGCAGTTCGAGGTGTCTTGGTTTTTACAACAGCTGATTCCCCAGACATGAATGATGCATTTAGAACTATCCAGATTAAAGCAGCCATCTAGATGACAAGCTTAAATTCTAAGCAACTGTTGTAAAAGCAAGCTACAAACACTCCACCATCCTCAGCACCAGCACTCATGCAATAGTAGCTGGCTCTTCTTCTTTCTATTTACGGACGTGATATAAAGTCAAATGAAGGCAAACTGACATTTCCTGCAAAATTCGACCCAACAGCTCAAATTATAAATCATTATTATTATAAGCTTACCATTACGTGGTTAGGTAAGGAGATGGTTTTGAACACGGTTCAGTCTCCATGTTGTTGTGTGTACGATCAACGTAGACTGACGTTTTTTTATGTACTTTCGCAATAACTGATTTTTGTTCATTTTTCACCAAAAAAAGTTCTGTACTGCAGCTTTAATAAACATAAATACAGTACACTTAATCACATAAATATTTATTGACAGAATGCAACAACTGCCCTTAGACGTCCATTACAATTTAGTTTAGAGTAGACTGGTTTTCCAGGTTTTGGTTTGTTTTGGGTTTTCTGTCTGTGGTAATCACTGTACTGAAATAGACATGTATTAGGTTTAAAAAATGCTGGATTATTCCTGTAACTGCACAAAAAGGTCAGATTTGTCAGGCTAATAGCTTGACTGTCTCTTTATACACAATATACAGTGCCCTCCACTAATACTGGCACCCTTTGTAAATATGAGCAAAGAAGGTTTTTTTTTGGTTCAAATTCACAAAAATACACTGCTCGCACGAATATCAAACAATTGCAAACTAAACCTGTGGGGTGAACTGAAGAGGAGAATCCATCAATGTGGACCTCGAAATTTGAAGGATCTGGAGAGATTCTGTTTGGAGGACTGGTCTCCAGTCCTTTACCAGTTGGCAATGGTCATCAGATCCCTCCTCAAACCTTATCAGGCATTATAGGAGAAGACTCAGAGCTGTTATCTTGGCTAAGGGAGGTAGACCAAACTATTGACTAAAATGGTGCCAATAGTTGTTGCACACCTATTTAACAAAGGTTTTTTTTTTTTTTTGTTTTTTTTTAACAATCCTGTGTTTTGTTTGTAATTGTTTGATATCCATTTTTTTAACAAAAGATCAAAAGGTTAAACAATAAAGACAATTTTTCTTTAATTTATTCAATTTATCTTCTTTGCTCATATTTACCAAGGGTGCCAATATTAGTGGAAGGCATTGTTCTGTCATCATCAGCATGGGAACAGTGTGAACTAGCAAAGGCAAGAATAATCACTAGCGCATATGAATGTCACCTAATACTGCTTGTTGCTTGGGAACATTTTCCATGGATCCCTTCCCTGGTACGTAAAAGTCAAGACTTATATTCATAGTGTAATGTAGAGATGTTACAATGTAAAGAACCACCAGATAAACTATTATAGTCATTATTATTTTTTACAAATGATTATATGAGAGGTTTCGCCCTAATCACAGCAGGCTGTAATGAGACACAGTATAATGACAATACACAGTTAAAATACATTTGTATAGGTGACTAGATTTGTTCGCAATCAGTATAATTGTGAGTTAGTGCTGGTTGGCACTATCAGCAGGGTTGGACACACATGCAGAGCCAATTATAGCTTGAAGAGGGGTAAGCTTTGACTCACTAACAGTGCTTAACACAAGGCATCGCTCAAGTGAATGATTAAAATCCTGAGTCTCAGTGCTTTGCTTCAGCATTTACTGCTCGCATAGAGCCCGACTCAGTAGCAACAAAATCACTCTGAATCTCTTGCAGTTTTAGCCTTTACAGAAAAACACACGCATGCACACACATACACTAAACTAACTTGTTGCTTATTTGAAACACTGCTGAGATGTGATTCTGTATCGACTTCTTCATAAGAATTGACATGCAACAATTTAGTTTCTGGAAGCGTGTCAATATTTAGTTTGAACTGACAACAAAAATCTTTCTTTGACCTGTCTACTACCCTGGCCTTCTTGTGTGATGGCTCACTGACAGCTCCACACACACCCACATTTGTCTTACTATCCTTGGGAGGACCTTCCATTGGCCATGTGCCATAATTATTAATGCAGTGGTTCCCAAACATTTTGGGCAAATGAGCCCATATGGATATTATGAATTTTCTGCGACTCTAAGCTTTGACCATCCTACATATATATATATTCCACATTTATAATATTTAGATTACTATAACATTTGAAAATGTTATGTCAGTAACATGCATACTGTTTGTGATTAAACCATAGGTATATTTCTTGCACTGACGTACCAGTCTAGAGTGAGCCTATATTTCTTGATGCAGCTTTTCAAAAAGTCAGGAGGAATGTTTAAAAGGGCACATCTCTTTCCACTGTCACATCCAGCTTTGAAAGATACATAATAAATAACCCATGCAAACCAATGATATGGCTTGATATGAAGCAGAGAAGCGTGGTTTATACTTGACGCATGACTTTGCTTCAACGTGCATAAGCAGCAGCAGTAGCTCGTGCATCATTGTTCACAAACTCGCCTGTGTGCCTTATGTACATCTAGAGGAATAAAGGTGACATGCACTAGATGGCATTCACTGAGACTGACAAGCTCTGTTAAAATTTTATCCCACCGGCAATGATTGTTCAAAAACTCTGACCTTACATTCAAACATATTCACTAATCTAGAAAATCCAAACCTTTCACTAGGTTTGAAGGCTACATGATAGGTTTAAAAAAATAAAAAATAAAAAAAATAAAATTCAAACACTAACTGTAATAGGAAAAATGTTTTGTGTTAGTACTTAATAAAGGTCTACACTAGTACATAAATATGCAAATTTGAGACTAGTCTATTTTGGGCAGGTAGATGGACAGGGAAATCTATCCATTTCTACTGCTGATTTCTTTTGTTAGTGCAACATGTCAGGAGAGTGACAGGACAAAAATAGCACATACTCTCTTCATTTAAAATAGTAGCACAATCTTTGCAGATAGGGATATTACTAATAGTAATTTGTAATAAATAAATTTAAAAAAGATTGTAAGTTTCTTATAGTTTAGCTGAATTTTTTTGTGTTGTAAACAAAAATACACACAATTCAATTCATTACATGTTTTTTTCCTATGCGTAAATAATGCTGCATTACACCTTGCTCAAAGTCATACACATACAAAGAGACACACACTAGCTTACTAAAGCTGCTTCTGTAAATCAATAGGCTGTTCCACTGCCTCCTGCTTAGCTGGCTGACAAGCACCAAGGTTACTGGGCCAGAACACAGGAAGAGCTATGGCTTCTGATTTATCATGCAACTTCTGTGGTCTGTGTACTTACCATGGGCAGCTACTCATGCGATTTTATCGCCACCCCCACCCCCACCTTTTGTGTTCCTCTCAGGAATGCACCTATAATCATTAAGGGTAGGAGGATGGGAGGATGACTAGTGGAGTGAGATAATGTAAGAGGAGGGAGATGGCCTGTTATACCGTCGTTAGACTCATTAGGATGATGACCTCTTACTCAGAGTGCCTTCAGGTTGCCTAGCACAGGAGCACATAGAATGTGGAATTCGCTCATTAGTACATTATCTATGTGACCTCCTAATGGCAAGAGTCTGTTTGTTTGAGTGTGTGTGTGTGTGTTTGCAAACATTTGGCTTCTGTGTGTGCATGTGTCTGTACAAGTGCATGAGACATCTGGTGCTCCAGTGGGAAATGTTCATCTTGGTTGGACTAGTGTCAGATGTGTGCTATTGAGGACTTAATAAAGGGAAATTAAAGAGCTGTCAGAGCAGGGGGGAGCCTGTGCTGGCTGGCTGGTTTTAGAGTGAATTCCTAGCAACTTTCAAAATCTCAGCGTCAGTCCTCTCCGCTCTTTTTTACAGTTCATAACGCAATTACATCATCCCAGAACATTAGGCATGTTCGCTCTGCTGTGACTGGAAGAAGCACAAAAGAATGTCACATAATACTACGTATCCATCAATCTTGATGAGTGCTTTTATTTTGAGTGACCAAACATCGACTACTCGGATTAATAGTCATTAGAAAGTCATCTAAAAATACAATATACAGACAAAATCCAACCTGCTGTGACTGAAGGAGACAATCATAAAAGTCCTGGGTTTGTGGACAACGCATAATTACCCAGGGGTAACACTTTTCTTAGATAGAGTGTTCAAATAGGGCTACATACATAAGCCCATCATGACATATGGCATAAATCGATGTAAATATCTGTATCATGCAGGGTGTTTTTATGCTTGGCCCAAATACTCTGGGCTCACTATTACAGGTTTGCAATTCACATAGAAGAATTCCTTCCAAACCATGGATCAACTGAGCAATTCCATAAGTCACACAGCTGTGCGCACAAGTTTGCAAAATAGTAGACTCTAGGTACATCCACTTGCTGTTTTTATTTTTATTTTTTATTATTTTCCTTTTCTATAAGTGCCAATGAGCAGTGCTCTTTTGATGCATGGCATATCATCAGGAATACCTACAGTACAAAAGAAGGAACAATTCTTGTATGATAATATAAAATTTTTAGCCATGCACCTCAGCATGAGTTAATATTTTGTAATAGTCTCAGTATAAGCACAAAAAAAACCACTAAGATGAACTACTTACAGTGATCCAGTCCTATAAATGTCAGGTTTTATATACAGTATCAATATCCATAATAACCCATTCGCCAGCCTCATGAAACTGTAAAGGAAAAGTAACATGACAAGTTGAACCAATTACATTGCTTGGCATTTGGTACTGAGCAGGGATAGTTTTCACTATTTGACACCTGATACACACTGGTTTCAAGAGGACCACGGATCAGTTCTCTGGACCGAACTCGAAAACAACATCCACACTTCACCATTCATAATGACCTCTGAGATCCCTCATTCATTCGTTCATTCATTCATTCATTCTTTAACAACCATTTTATTCTAGTACAGGTCTCGGGAATACTACGCACCAGGTAGGGAAACACCCTGGATGAAATGCCAGTCTATCACAGTACACTATGTCCACACACACACACACATTCACATGTAGGGGCAATTTAGTTCAGCTACATGCATGTTTTTGGGGAGAATATGCAAAACTCTACTCAGACAGTAAACTGAGCTCAGGATTGAACCAGGGACTCTGAATCTCTGAGGTGGCAATGCTACCTGCTGTGTATGTTAATATTTACAAAGGCTTGTGTGACAGATCTGTTTTTTTTTTTTTCTATTTTGAGGGTGTTATGACATCACAATGTAGCTCATTGTACACAGAGAGCTAATAATAAAACTGGCTCAAATTTTAGATTACAAATAAATACAGTAAATCTGTGATTATGGTGTGATGCAATATTTCCTCTCAACACAATCCGGCTATCTAACAGATAATCTATTTAGCAATCTATCAGCTCAGAACACTCATATAGAATTCAATGTATAATCTCAGCACCCAGTGGGCGGCTGTGGCTCAGGTGGTAGAGCGGGTTAGGATTGGCGGTTCGATTCCAGGCTCACGTGACTCCACATGCCGAAGTGTCCTTGGGCAAGACACTGAACCCAAGTTGCTCCCGATTGCAAGTTAGCGCCTTGCATGGCAGCTCTGCTACCATTGGTGTGTGAATGTGTGTATGGGTGAATGAGACACAGTGTAAAGCGCTTTGGATAAAAGCACTATATAAGTGCAGACCATTTACCATAGCCCTCATTCAATGAAAACTCTGCTAATGCGGATGATAATGTTAATTCTGATGGTTTTTGTTCAGCATTTTGATTTTGAGCAAAATCAACTGCTCTAGCCATAGACAGTATTTATAAAGCATGGAATGCATAAATGTAGGATGAATCATCATTAAATACAATACACAGACAGGATTTATTCAACTGTGACTTCTCTCTGCCTTGAGCTTTAAAAAACCATGCCCAGTTTAGACTTTAATAAGGCAAAAATGCTGCTTTTCAATATTGCGAACCAGACAACAAAGTTGGTCTGATGCTGCAAGTGCTTGGTGCATTCAAGTGGCCAACAAAGCCTTCCATCAAACACGGTTTGGAATTATCACATATCACTTATGAAGTAAATGTACGATCAGAACATAAACACCATATCCTTCACAAATGAGAACTTCTCATTGAAAAGTTAAGCTTCATTTTCAGTAGAACAGAGTTTTCAAATTATTGCTAGAGTCATTTGAGAACTTACTTCACCATGAGAACAAACGGCAAAGTCATCTTCAAAAACTAGTAACTACTATACAATAGTCACACACACACACACACACACACACACACACTTTTATACACTTTTATCCTCTATGCACACCGTTAGTCGTCTGAGGACTGCTGAGGTCTCAGCATGGCCCTTGTGTTTTGTCATGGCTGCAGCACTGCATTAGCATAGTCACTAGAGAGCCTCAGTGAACTGGATCTGTCATAACACTGCAATTCCTCCTGAGAATGGTAAGCTCGTCCACTGCCTGTAGTAGACAGCTCGGTACACCCAGCCCCAGGGGTGAGGAGCTTTCCACAGAGCCACAGGCAAGCAAACAAATGTCACATTGCTATAAAAAGCACTACGCACTAGTTCAAAATCATACGGTTGTCTAAAGCTCTGTTTTAATGGGAGGTTTTCAGGGTGACATCTAAACTAATTTATTGGCCTTTCTTAATATGGTGCTACAAGTTGCACAATATTGTGGCATACGTGTATGCAAAGAGTGTGAGAATGTCACTATGCCTGTAGTTGTTAATATAATAGAATTAGACCAGCTTATTCCCTTTCTCTCGTCTTCTAACGCACTGTATTTTCATTTATGGGAGTGCGGAGGTGAAGTGATCTTACCCATCAGAGGTTAATTCTTAGATACTCTTCCAAAGAATCCACAAATATTTCCAGAATTGTGTTAAAAAAAAATTAATGCCTGCAAAAACATGTTTCTATGTGAGGTCTGTAATAATAACAATTAATAATCATTAATAGGCATCAATAATCATTATTAATAATAATAATAATAACCTCAATCAGTGATCAAACTTCAGTCAGCAATTTAATTAATGCAGGGAAAACCAAAAATCGACAAATGATCGAAATCTCAAATGGTCATATGTTGTTTTATATGCATTAGCATATTAATATATTAAATTATATATTATAGAGAACAGTATATGATAATTTACAATTACAATTACTTATTTGGCAGCTTCTAATTTTAGATGATTTATAAACTAACAGCAACACAACTCATTCATTTGTCAAGTTCCATGATATTGTTAAATATGTGAATATCCTGTAGTGGCTTTGTAAGCATAGCTGTCAGTTTAATAGCCCCTTTGATCAGCCTGCTGGATTGCACTCTTATTCTTATTTATATTCTTATTTAGCAATTCAGGGAGATGTTAATATGGATAAACATTCTAGGTGAACAAATACAGCGAGTAGCAGCAGTCAAAAATGCAAAGCAAGACACAGCATCTGCCTGTAAAAACACAGCAGAATTTTTGTTTTTGTTTTGATTTTTTTTTTGCAAATCCAGATTTCTAAATTATACAGGCCATCATAAATCTAATCCAAAGCAAACAGAGCTGAAGTTGCAATGTGCTTTCCAAAGTAATAGGTTGCATCTGCATGTAAAATCATATCTTATCTACTGTAATTAGGCAGAACGAACCTCCATACTTGACATCATTGTAAAACAGTATTTTGGGTTTTCTCAGTGGTGTAGAGAGACAAACACAGACAGAGAAAATCCAGAAAGAAATACATGTAATTATACATAGTAAAGCGTGTAATTAAAGGTCCCCGTGTAAACCTAATCCCAACCAAATAAGGATTAAGCTGACCTAATAAAGACTTTAAATTATGATGCCTTAAATATACTTCTGCTGTGTAATTTACCCAGACTTGTTCATTTCGATTACAGTCGCTCAGTCATAGCCTGGTAAATGTGGTTATTTCTCAAAAGGCAGTGCAGCTTTAATCAAATGATTCTCATATATTGTATATTGTATAAAGGCTGGGTGTAAAGTCTAGTCAAAATGTGTATACAATATTATGTTACATACAGTAGCTCATATACAGTAGACATAATAGTCTAGCCGTACCCCAATTTAATCAACTGCCTATAAATTCACCTCAGTGTTCTAGTGGTACACTATTCTAGCTTATCCTGCCTATCCATTTCTTGTCTTGTCCTATTATCCTGTCCTGTTCTCAGTGCCTGTCCTCCTGTACTTCTTCCACATCCTCACAGCTGTCTCACTACACCTGTCTGTTGTCCACATGAGCCTGAGAGCCCAGCTGCACCACCAATACACACCTGAGAGACAGAGAGAGACATTGTCCCCAAGCAGATGTCTCTTCAACTCATGCAGAACAGCCATCACAAGAGCTGGGTTTGCAGGAGCACATCTGCTTTTAAACGTCTGTTTTTATATTTGCATCCTGATGATTATTTGGTAAGTATAAGGAGGCACAAGAACATTGAAGTACAGGGTTTTCCCCCATAGGTATAGTCACTAAAAGAAAATGCTCAGTGACCGCAACTGAAATGTTTATTAAATAGAATCCTTAAACATTTCATACAAATGCCATCTAAAATATGTTTCCCATGGACTACAATCCTGGTATTGTGACACATCTGAACATAAAACTAGCCTTTGGCTTTTATTATGATAGCTAATTTAATCAATCTGTAGATTTCTTTTTTCCTTCTTCTGCTTAGTTTACAAAGGAATAAACCTCATAGCAGGGTGGCGCAGTGGGTAGTGGGTAGCCACTTCACCGCTCTAGCGTCTCCAGTTCGATCCTAAGTTCGGTTACTGTATGTGTGGAATTTCACAAAGTCTCCCAGTGTCCTCTAGGTTCTCTCCTGGGCAGGGTAAAGTGGTTACTGAAGAGGAATGAATGGGAAATGAAAACTCACAGCAGCAAACTTTTTGAAAGATGTGAGAGATACCTGCGCCAACAAGGTTGAATACTTTTGAAATTCAAATTTCCTATTTGTAAGAAGTGATCTGCCTGATGAAATTTTCCCAGGGGTAAAGAATGCTAATATTGCCAATGCACACAGAAATAATATCATAGAGTAGTATCTATAAAGGATCAACTCTCCATGTAAATTGCATTCTATCTGATTAGGCCTAAAGCTGACAATTTCAAGGATCTGCTTCTGTAATATATGTAATCCACACTCCTTCCTCATTAAGTAATGACAAAATGGCAATTATTACAGGTGTGAGGACTCTCTTAGTTCCAGAACTCTGCCTGTCTCAGCTCAGCCTGTCTCCTGTGGCTATTACACTAATCTTTAAAAAGTAGGCTCTCTGAACACTTTGTGTAGACCTGCTTAGCACATATACTCGGGTGAATTGCCAAGCTAATTAAGTAGCAGGCTAAATTTTTGCTGAGACACTGTTGAACAGGGTGAATTAGGTGAAATTACACAACTGAACAGCGCAGGTGTCGGTTTAACTAACATTCACATCAACCTTTTTCCTAATATTATCTATGCACGTATGCACATTCAAAGTCACTACATGCAGTATATGCCAGATATTTGTGATTTCTAAAGTTTCTTTGTATTAAAAGTACATTAACATACATTAAGTATCTGATTAAAAAGCTTAATGTCATAATTACAACCTGGTTAAACTGGGAGGTTGGCACAAGGCGCCAATGTCCACACATTTGGTCTATGTGAATAGCATGTAATTTACTTACATAGAAATAGAAAAAGGTATTTTATTTTTTAAAATCTATATAAAAGATAGACGGCAAAAGAAAGTATGAATTGTATGTGGTATAAAGTGCAGATATGTGCAGTTCTTTGTGCAATACAATGCTGTGCAACATCGAGATGAGGTAGTTGCACTGAAAAAGCTACCGATATAATATAAATATTTATAAATACAGGATATGCCATGTGTATCGACAGGAATGTTGTGGCTCAACAAGGTGGACGGTAAAGTGGGTTTGTCCACTAATCATAGTTGGCGGTTCGATTCCTGGCCCATGTGGCTCCACATGCCGAAGTGTCCTTGGCCAAGACACTGAACCCCAAGTTCAAGTGCTCCTGATGGCAAGTTAGCACCTTGCATGGCAGCTCTGCTACCACTGATGGGTGAATGAGATACAGTGTAAAGTGCTTTGGATAAAAGCACTATATAAGTGTGCCATTTTGCATTTGAATGTTGGGTGTCTGGGTGTTGAGCAAAGAAGTCTGAGGTCTGCATTTATATGTATAAATATTCCTAGATGCTAGGGCTCAAACGGCCTGCAGGAAAGAAGCTGCACCTGATTCTCACTGTGTTGGCCTAAACCACAGCACCCCTTGCTGTAGATAGACATAGGGTCAGGGAGCTCAGTTCGGATTGTGCACTCAGCTGATGGCACCACTCTCTGGAGAGCCCACCTATCTTGTTTGGTGCGGTTTCCAAACCGGGATCTGTCATAATACACTCAATGGTGAAGGCGTAAAAGTTCCTCGTCAATGTAGAGGGCAGCTTAAACTCCCTGGGGGATGGTGTTTTATAGTCTGTTATCGTTCTCATTTGCTGCCACAGGCTCCTAGATTTGGAACTGTGATTGTAGTTGTGCAAGTCGAAGGATGCAGCCTTGTACTTGCTCATGATCCCGATGGCGAGCCCTGCAGCAGTGCGATACTTCAGAGCATCGTGGATGGTTTTATCCACCCACAGTTTCTGGTTAGGAAATGTTCTGATGGTGGTTTTGTGGACCACCAGCTTCCCTTAGCCTGTTGCTGATGCTGGCTCATTTTCCCCAGGGCTGCCGCTTCGGTTTGAGACTTTTGTTTTTCCTCAGGATCTCAATCAGCCAGCATAGATCCAGTATTAAAAACAAACATCGATAGGTGAGTGGATTGTAGACCAATAGAAATAAGAGTGTTTATATCATACCTGGTAAGAGCCATGGTGAAACGGAAAAGAGGCTAAAGTAAAGAAAAGTGCAAAAAATGAACAAAAACAAACAAAAAGTTTGGTTGGAGCAATCGTGACAGCAGCCGACATCACTGGGTGCCAACCCACTTATTACTTCACTATCAGCACCATGCTCCCTTCAAGCGTCTAGCACAGCTTGACTGGACCCAGCATCACTCAAGACACAAGGAAGACATGCATCAAGACTCTTCTCTGTCCTGGCACCCAGGTGGTGGAATGAACTTGCCCTGGTTCTCCGAACAGATGAGTCACTGGCTGTTTTCATTTGTCATTTTGACACCAAAACTAACAAACGTGTAACACTGGTCTTGGGTCAGAAAGAAATATCAAAAACTGTACTGTTCCAACATTGTTGGTACTAATGAAAGAAGTAGGGATTCCACACCTTCTAAATTCCCAGTTAATTTTGGATTGCCACTCATAATAAGAGGGATGTTGTTGATCTCTCAATGTATGACTTGTTTGCCTATCCATTGGTAGCAGATGGTATCCAGCCTTCTCTACTTACTTCAAGGGCTCACTCCTTTGATTTCACATGTAGATTTCACCATGGCCAATTATAGAAGTAAGATAATTTTACAGAAAGAAATAAAATGCTAAAATGTCTTTGAGATGGTATCCCAAGTCTAGCCACATTCCAATCATAGGATTCGTGCCATTTTAGACACAGATGTATGATACGCTGATCAACATGTAGGTTACTAGTAAAGGAATGTAGTTACGAAAGTAAGGAAAGTAGGTCTGGACCTGCCAAAGGGTTTTATAAGTTTAAGAAGTCACTGTTGCCTCTGAATATAATAAAATTATCACAAAATGATACTGTCTGCAAATTACATAAAATGTAAAGATGGTAAAAACATTATGAATGTGAAGTCTAGCACAGTATGGTAACAAATCCATAATCCTACATCTTTCTTATCTTATTTCTACATCTTTCTCAGTCCTTATTTCCATTGCGGATTGAACTGTGATTGTGTTTTGGTTGTCTTTCTTGCCAGGGAATTAAGAGTCCTGAACAGGTTCTTATGGGTAGAGCTTGAAACAGTGCAGACCATTAATTCTTCAGACAATTATCACAGAATCACTAGCATCAATTTTATTTGTCTGTGGTTTGGAGCAACAGCTCCAAAGAGATCTAGAGAAGGTTGAAACAAAAGGTCTACCAAGTAATTTTTTCTTAAACAATCAACGAAATAGAATAAATGGTAGACCTGTAACCTCCTACATTGTTGTTAATGTTGGTGTTTAACACCATTAACACTAGCGTCATGTTGGAAATCATGTGACACCAAGAGTACTTGACCATGGTATGGCTAGTTTGGGTCACAGGTTTCCAACTGCAGTTCTGGAGAACCTCCTGTCCCACACATATTAGCGTTTTCCCTGCTCCCAACACAACAGATCCAATTAGTCAGCTAATTAACAACCAATTCTTAGTTGAAGTAGGTGTGAGAGTAGAGAATCACTAAAATGTTCAGGAAGGCAGGTTCCATGTCATGCCATACTGCAATATGTGATGGAAAAAAGCACCATAACAGAGGAAAAGGTGGTCTCCTTCTGTAAAATAGATATACTAAATAGAGGCAGACTTATGCTGAGCACATACACCACACACACACACACACACACACACATGCTCACCTCACCTTTATTTGCCTGGAGTGGCATGGTGGATTGCACCGCATGTGAACCAAAAGCACACCAGCACTCACCATACAGCTTCATCCGCAACAAAGACATGGGGATTATACGATCAGGTGTGCACACACAAGCAAACATACTGTACTCATGTCACTGACAACATCCTTGGATGGTAAAGGAAAAGTCGTTGAGAAAAGGACAATGGACAGAAAGATACACGGTCGTACGCCGGAGGCCTGTTACTATGGCAACACAACACTTCCTCACTCTCATATCTTTCTCAACCCGGATGCTTCAGAGACAGAGCGAGAGGGAGGGACAAATGTATTCTCCTTCTTCATTTTTTTTTTAAATCAGTGGGCTGAAAATTGAAGACTCACTACATGGATCAAACCATACAGAAGATAACAGAAACACATCGGTGGTAGCCATATTTCTAATATTTTTTCATTTTACATCCATATTGTATTTTAGGCTAATGACACGTACTTCAGTACAGCTGTAACTGGAATGCTTTTTTTTCCCTCACTCCATTCGTTCAACAGATTAAACCTTAAGCATTTCACGAAAAAATAGGGCTAGCAGGACCACCTCCACAAAAATGACTAATTAGTTTTGTTCCTGGGTTTTCTTGTGTTGATAACAGCAGAAGCTAAGATTTTTTTGTGTTATTTTTCTTCTATCAATACCTAGTTGGCTCCCTTTTCACATAAGCATCTAAGCACTCAGTAGGAATTGCCCCATACCTCTCTATTACTCACTCAATCACTTGCACACACGAGAGAGAGAGAGAGAGAGAGAGAGAGAGAGAGAGAGAGAGAGAGAGAGAGAGACTCTGGCATAATTATTACTCTAGCTATGTCAATACTTACACCTAATGCTGACCTTACCCTTAACAAGATATTTTTGTCTCTTTTAGTATTTAAAATAAAACTTATTTTTTGCTTTAAAAAGTGTGAGGACTTAAAATCCCATCATTATGAAGACATTTAGGCCTGTCTCATCTTTACTAAGGAATAAAAACTTGCGCGCACACACACACACACACACACACACACACACACACACACAAACTATTATTCCAAGGCAGGTGCACCGCAGAGACAGAGAATAGATGCAAAAAGAATAATGGTCTCTAGGCAACAGTTAATGGGGACATGAATAAACAATAAACAATAAACCTGACACTTAGCGACACATACACAGAGACACACATGTGCACACATACACTCCTCTTCAGTGCCAGCCCTGGGCAGCGGAGGCTAATGTTTTGGGGAACAGCCTGTCTTTCTTCATTTTGTCTGACTGTCAGTCTTCACAGACAGAACAGACTGACTCGCCTCAGGCTCTCATCCATTCTGTCTTGAACTCTGCCAGCGCAGCTCCACCCTGCACTGGCTAGACAAACGTGCACACACGTGAACACGTATACACATGCTGGACAGGATGTGAGACGTGCACATGCACTATTCACACGTGTGATTACAGTTACATGGGCACAAAGAATTAGAGTGTTAGACAGTGCTGGTATTCTACAATTTTAATTCCAATATTAAGCAACACAGATCAAGGAGACTGATTAAAATATTATTCTTCACGACAAAGTTAATAACACACACGCGCATACACACACACACACACACAAACACACACACACACACATACACACAGCCATTGGAGCAAAAACACACTATATTTCTTGCATATTTGTCATTATATTAGAATGTGATTATTAGCAATTGACATCTGAAGTAAACAGCTGTATTCTCAAAACAAACAAGGCAATATAAACGATGAATGAGATGATTCACCCAATTCAAATGAAGTTGTGCATCTCGAGTACTATTGACTCCTTTGTTTACTGCTCTAATTGTAGCGATAGCACTATTCGGACAGGACTAGTTTTCTAAAAGTAGTTTGAGCTACAATTCTTATCACCCGAAGTCGGTGACTTCGTGTACAGATTTGGACAGGACTAACATCTTCGTGTTTATTACAGAGGTGGGAGTGCCTGTTTTGTACATCTGGTCATTGCAGAAAATCACATGCTCTGGATGCGTGCATTGCATGCATAAGTACTATTAAATTTAAAAAGTAACATTTCTTAATTTATTGATTTAATTTTAATTTATCAAAATTAATTATTTAAAAAACCTTGCTAAAATAAACTTCATATGATTTTATAGAACTGGCTGTTCATAACAAACCCACTGAAATAAAGGCATGATTACTTATATAATTAAAACATTACAGTGGGGGAAATAAGTATTGAACGTGTCAACATCTTTTTCACTAAATATATTTCCAGTGAGGTTATTCACATGAAATTTTCACCAGATTTTGGTATTAACTCAAGAAATCCGGAAATATAAAAAAATCCATACATTAAAGTCCATAAATGAAGCAATGTGTAATAAAGAGGAATGACACAATTTATTTAATACTTAGGGGGGAAGCCTTTGTTTGTAATGACAGCTTCAAGACGCTTCCTGTATGAAGAAATTAATGGGCCGCAGTATTCAGGTGTGATTTTGGTCCATTCTTCTAAACATATTGTCTTTAAATCTTGTACAATTGGATTCAAGTCAGGTGATTGACTGGGCCATTCTAACACCTTGATTTTTATTTCTCTGAAACCAATTGAGAGTTTCCTTTGCTGTATGTTTTGGATCGTTGTCCTGCTGGAAGGTCCACCCACGTCTCAGGTTCATCATCCTGGTGGATGGCAGCAGATTCTTCTCAAGAATCTCCCGTTAAAGGGCTCCATTCATCGTTCCTTCAATTACACCTCTGGTATAAAGTTTCTTAGTTTCTAGGTTGTACATAGTTTTGTAATGGGAGGTACTACTATTTCCAGCAACCACTCAGACTGCTGTACTGACATACAAAAATAGTCAACAACCAATCGTGTCGTTTGAGCTCTCCACACCTTTTTTCCTGTCCTCCACAATCAAGAGTGTTCGATTACAGCATTTTGCTTCCTCTGAATTTCAAACATTAAACCTGCTGAAAAGTAGTCCTTAAAATGATCACTTGTTTTCAGGGACCTGCGATGTAAAATTATGCTTCTGCCACCAAACAGAGTCTGTTTTCCCCACAGATGATAGATACCAAAACACATTTGCATGTATTTTAGTGTTGCAGAGGCTTTTTTGTGACTACCCTGTTACAAGGTCTGTAAGAGTTTCCTTTTCCTTTTTTAGAATCTGCTATCAATAAGAAACAATGGGTTGCAAGGTCAGTGAGCTACAGCATGCAAACTATGGTTCTGACCTTTACCAGGAGCACCAAAAGGGGATATCTTCACCAGCCCCAAACCTATGTTTAGGGATGGGTGGTAACTGTTTATACAGATAGTAGTGTGTGTTTGTGCATACTGTATATGTAATCTGAGTGATTTTGGCAATGGCAAGATTGTTTATTGTATGTATGTGTCTATAACAAAAGGAAGAAAGAAAGAATGTATTTGAAAACTTTCCACTTTTTTCAAATGATGAAGTCAGTTCCTCCCAGTTACATTGAATGCATGGATATGCATCCAAATATTACGACTATCTGTTCCAATCCTTTTACTCACCTAAAAATTGGGTGGGCTGATACCAAAGGTTCCATGTTCTAAGTTCTTTAACAGATCTAGATGTAAATACCAGGAAATAAATGCTGAAATTCAGATCTACCTTCTCATATTTATGTTATGATCTCAAACCCAATTGTCTTCAGTGTGTAGCAAGAAAAATGGGCCTTGCGATTCCAATACCTTCCAATGGGATTGTATGTGACACACACACAATGAGGCAAATGACCTTTCACAGAGGCAGCGTTTTCCAGGTTGTTTAAATATACTGAATGCCGGAAACACTGGTTATTTGTTGATGAGCAGAACGCTACACTAACAGATTAATTACTTTCAGATTTTTCCATGTTCATTGTAAAAATCACAAAGATTTCACCTATTTATATAAAAGATGTCTTCCAATATAGTTATCAGAATAATACCTGCTATCTTCATACCTGTCGGTTTGCAAGATTTAAGGTTAATTTAAGACTACTAAGTGAGATGTGCAAGTGCATTAGGTTGTTGCTGCTTTGACTTCACTACTCATGCCTAATGCAAAAAAAAAATGGGGAAAAAACTGAACTTGGTCTCCATGGCTTTAAGAAGTATCAAAATCAATAACTCCATTGATCACACTGTTATCATTACTCATCTTCAATGAAATACTGTGTATGCAGTCGAAGGTAGGTATATGTTAGGATTTTAACAGTTTCTGAACGTATATCCAGCTGCAAACATTGTACCTAAATGAATGTTGACCTATTAAGTCATTATCTATTTTATTTACTCAGTTGGTTTCATATTTCCTTTTGCTTTTTTGTTAAACAGGCTAGTGCCGTGTCTCCAGAAGTCAGAGATAATATCTTGAATAATAATGCCATATTTTTGCCATATAATTTAACCAACCCTTGGTTACATGTTAGCTACAGACATTTGTTTGTATTTTTTTCCCAATACAAATATGTGTAAGACCCTAATTTCTCCGCCTGGAGATTAATAAAGTATTATCTTATCTTATCTTATCTTATCATATGTGACCTATTGCTGTGCTTTCCCTGATCTCCTTTGCTACAAGCAACCCTAACTGTGCCCAACTCGTTCCAGTCCCTTCCATTATTGTGTTTTTCATGAATGTGTGTCCATGTATAAATTTATATTTTCTTCCTATTTTTTCTCTTTTCTGTATCAACTATTCCCTTTACTTGTCCATCCTGTGTTCTTCATGCCAGTCCCTCACTCTGTCTTGTCTTTCACCCTCACTCACACTTTCCTGCTGATGAACTACACCATCACAGTCACAAATTTTCTCACAAACAAGGTTTTCCTCCATTCTGGCTTTACTGTATCTGTCCTTATTGCTCTTCACCTAAAATCTTAGTGTGTTATATTTCACTGGATGGACTGATCAATTTTTTGTAAATTGTATACTTTCTGGAATACAATTTTGTAATTAATGTTTTCCACATATTTGTATGGGGTGGGGGGGACGACAAATGTCTGTAGCTAACATGTAACCATGGTTTGGTTAAATGATATGGCAAAAATATGGCATTATTATACAAGATATTATCTCTGACTTCTGGAAACACGGCACTAGCCTGTTTAACAAAAAAAGCAAAAGGAAATATGAAACAAACTGAGTAAATAAAATAGATAATGACATAATAGGTTAACATTCAATTAGCTACAATGTTTGTTTTGTTGCTTAGGTTCTACATAGAATTTCTCTAAATCTATTTATGAAGCGTGCAGCTGGATATACTTTCAGAAACTATTAAAATCCTAACAAATATTTTTTTTTCTGGTAGTAGAAAGTGGGCAATATAGGACGATGCCCCATATTTCCCACCTCTACACCATACTCGGATATTGTGAATGGAGATGTGGCTGGGTGTGAATGGGAGAGTGTTGCTGAATGAAGGTCTAAGTGGAGAGAGGAGATGAAAGGCACAGTGGTAGCATGTACTGCCAGGGGCCACCGTCAAGTCCAGAACGACTCACATGGTGGAAGGGGACTTTATACATTTTTTTAAAAATACAGTACACACATTAACTGAGTGTGTGAGGAAGACTGGGAGTTTGTCCTCATCAAAATTCAATTATAGGTAAATAATGTATGAAGGGACTAAGCCTGACTGGTGCAGAACAACAACTGAAGACATGCACCTGGACAAATTCAGCTGTTCCACTCCACTCTACACTACAACACTCGACTCAAAGAGAGTGAGAGAGAGAGAGAGAGAGAGAGAGAGAGAGAGAGAGAGAGAGAGAGAGATTATGATGAAGTCCTTGACTACTGTCTTGTATCATGTAATCCTATATGTTTGTTTACTTAGAGATGGATAATTACATTGATTCTGTGTTAAAACTGGGTCGATCGTTGTAAACTTATATGTACACTCACTAAACTTTATTACTGTTTAATGCTCTTTATAGTAGTTTTTCATATGTAAAAAATGCTTCATTTCATTATTATTTATGTGCCTAAGACTTTTGATCAGTACTGTATGTAGAAACTCATAGTTGTTGGGTCTATTTATTTATTTATTTTTATTTACACCTCATGTTCCTTTCACTCTGTGCTTAGTTTTAACCTAGAGTTAATGTTACTGTTGTTACATGATCCAAGGTTACCTTAACATTAACAGGCTAAAGTCACACAAATCGGATTTTCTATCTTAATGTGACAGATCTGATCTTTCCAGGCTGGTATGGACATAAAAATCTGCTCTTTTGAAATCAGAACTGGGTCACTTTCATATGTGGTGCTAGATTAGATATGTCCAATATGTGGCAATGTGATATAAAGAGAATAGTCAGATGGTCGCCTAATCAGTAGAAAGATAGGAAAATTAGTGAAATTAGTTTACTTGATATTTGGGGAATTGATTCAAACAAAACTGGAAAGTATTGAGTAGTGTAGTTAAATATTTGCCCAAGTAATCAGTGTGTACATGCAGGTGTTTCAGTGGACAGGAGCGTTCTCAAAGACAGATATGGGTCAACTGCAGGTAGGAATGTGTGCCATAAATATAGACAGATCCAATCTGAGGAAGAAAAAAAAATCATTATTGTGCAAAGAAATTTGTATGTGAATGTAGCGCATATATAGTAGATGAAGTGATGTATATGGTGATATTTTGTCTACAGTGGAACTCTGGAGTATCCTTTAGCTCAGCATGATACAAAAACAGTATATTTACTAGGTTGTGACACTTTCACAGCATTAACTATTAGATTGCAGAAACGTTCAAGATTTTGAAAGGCAATTGTTGTGATACAAAAAACCCCCACACAAACACACAGGTAATTTTATCTACACTCAGTGGCCAGTTAATAAAGTACACCTATTTAATTAGAGCACTTTGTGTGTAGGAAATGTACTGACTGTAGCACTTCTAAAGCAGTACACAACACACAACATCTCAGCACCCCTCTACCCCATTAATCAATGTAGATGGTCCACCATGGGTCCACTGTCCACTAGATACTGTTTGGGTAGTGAACCATTCTCACCACTGATAGTGACATGGTAGTGTGCCTACCTTGTTGGTCCACCTTTCCTGGTCTTTTACATAAACAGTGCTCTGTTATCCTTTCAGTATGTGACCCCGTTCTCACCTATGATCACAACCTGTGAGTAGTGATTGAAAGAATTAATGAGGTTCCTCTGCAGGGGACACTCACTGGGCTAAATCTCCATGGTTGTGTGAGGAGTTTGACACACAGAAAGAGCTGAAATCTGTGGGTGATGATTTGGAAGTATGGGCTGAACATTTCAGGCTGTTTCTACCATGACCTCCACCAGGAAAATGGATGATTAATGAATTTTCATTAAACATCTTGCCTTTCATCAGTGTAATTTTCCACAGGAAAATGGCATATTTTTAGGTGGAAGCCTGTTCTTAATCAATCACTGACAGTGCTGCTACACCTGATACTCTTGTACAAGAGCCATTGCCATGTAAGTGTCACTGCTGTCTTAAGAGTGGTGCATCCTCCAAATATCAAAGCAGTTACTCTCACGATGGTCCCTTTCAGTTGATGGATGGGGTACAGCAAGGCAGTCAGCAATTGTAGACCTGCACGGCACACCTATGTGGTATAATGTACACTATGTGTATAATCCAGGTCAAATAAATAGCTATTTGGTTTGCCTGTGGACATTATGACTGCTGGGGACTACTGAAAATCCAGTCCAGCCCATGATGAAGAGAGAGCCCTGAAAGTATTGGAAATGGTGACAGAGGGGCAAAAAGGGTACATGTGGCCAGGGATAATGGATCGAGAGGCTGTCAGAAAAAAGACTGAAAGGGTTCAATGATTTTTTTTCCTCTGTTCTCTTCTTAAATGCAGGTTTCTCTGTACTCAGCATTTGAAATTCCCCCTGCTGGTGTACGTTTCTTTCTCTTCCCCTCTTTCTTGATTATATACACACACACTACAGGCAACAAGTAAAGGTCATGTATTTGGCATGGCTTTCTCAGTATGGTGTACAGAATGTGTTCAACAGCAGAAGATTCTGTTAATGATGTATGTGCCTAAACGCCATGAACTTAAACATAACTACTTACTCAACAACTTATAATCTTGTTTTTTTGCACAGCAGTACAACAACAATGAAGTCTTCTTCTTCTTACTCTGAGCTCAGAGTCAACTACTGTAGTGTTTGCACACACAAGTCTTTAGACAGATGCTCCAAAGCCCCATAGTTCTACCTCACTGCTTCCGCATACAAAACCCTATTATTTTATCTAATGCCCATTAAATCCTGTCTGCAGCAGGCATTTGGGACTGCAGTGGTGTCCACAGTTGATAACAAAAAGCTGAATACTTGTAACAATATTTCACTCTCAATGCAATATTCTGTGATGCTACATAATAGCATATTTTTTTGGTTGCACTTTTATTGTAAAATAGATTTTTTAAGTTTTCAGCTCTAAATATCGGTATCAAATTACGGCCTTGCTTGATGATAGACACCAATGGCTGACTAGAAAAACACAAACAGCAGGGGATATAGTGCTAACAAAAGGCATAATTAAATGAAATGATAAGGGTGCTGACAGAGAAATACATGAGATGTGATTACTGCTTAATATTTACACATGAATAGAGTTCATATTAATATAAATAATATTATTTTTAATATTAATAATATTCAAGTGTGTTATACTGAATATCCGCAGGTAATTACAGTCGTGCTGATATTCAGTACAACAGAACAATTGTGGGTGAGTGTGATATTGCTTTTATACGTTAATAAGAAATTAATATCATAGCTGACATTTCAGATACAATTTAGTAAAAAAAATTGTTTGTTATTTTGTAAATAGTTTCCAAAGAAGCCACAGCTTGATTTGCCATGTGAGGCACAGACTGAGTAACAGCAATATTTGTAAGTGCAGTTATTGTTTCAGTGTAACAAACTATTGCTAGAATTGGAATTTTATGCAGTGAACACAGACAAGCACAGAGATAATAACAGTGAAATATCCCAGTGGTCTTATACTAAATATCAACATACTTGGAACACCCTTTGTCCAATCAAATGTATTAAATTCAGCTATAAACGGGGTATAACTGTAAGAGGCCACACTACAACGCTAGAAGCCAGCAGCGGGCAGCAGTGGCACACAGTGAAGGCGGCTTTTCCTGGAGAACTCAGTTGCCCTGTGTCCTCCAGTTTAATCAGACTGGAGGATCCTGGGAAAGTGAGTTGTCCGGGACGGCCGGCCTCACTATGCGCCACTGCCGCCCGCTGCTAGCTGCCGGCGTTTTAGTGTGGCTCCTTACACAAATGCACCTCGAAGTGGATCTGGTAAACATGTTGCCACATAATTTGCAGCTGAATGGCAATACATCCTGATGACTTTCCAACAACATCAAAAGGTTGCTTAGTCACCAGTCTTGCCAGGTTCACAGTCTTCATGCAGCTTTTGTGGTTCAACGGTTAAGGCTCTGGTTTACTGATCAGAAGGTTGGGAGTTCAAGCCCTCAGCACCACCAAGCTGCCACTGTTGGGCCCTTGAGCAAGGCCCCTAACCCTCCCTCCTCCAGGTGTGCCAACTCTGACCCCAACTTCCTAAAAAGCTGGGAAGCAAAGAAAGACAGTTCACTGTGCAGTAATGTATATGTGAGAAACAAAGGCTTCTTCATCTTCTAAGTTTGAACTGTCCAGCTATGCTGTTGGTCGATGTAATGGAATACATGATACATGATTTTTTGTCCCAAGCTTGAACATTTTGCAGATATTACATTTGTTAAAAGCTTTGCAAGGTTATGATGGACTTTTAACAGGAAATATGGCAAGCACATCACCCATGACACTTGCCAAGCTTATTAACAAATTCAAAAAGACTAGAAGTGGACACCCACGAACATGCAGTGACGAAGGCACAACTCACGTGGTGCTGACGCATATCGTCTACATAGTCCAATATGTATGGACACCATATGGTTTCCATACATATGGTATTAATATATATGTATATTATGATATATTTATATTATATATAAAATATGCACATCAGCCATGCAAATTCTCCTGTTATAGTGTCACTTCTTCCTACTGTTCTCATTATGCACTCTGCTCATTACTACATGAATGTAGGCTATTTGCGTCAGTGAATTGCATTACTCATTCTTCCATTCACTGTAAGCCACTATACCTAATAATATGAGACCATTTTAGCCCTTTGGTGAAATAACTAGTAAATTGAGTGTTTCATTAAGAAATAGAAATAAAATAGAAAATGGAGTGTTTCATTAAAAAATACAGCAGGAAGATTACAACTTATTTTCAAGCAATGGTCATGACACCAGGTTGCTGTTGGCAGATTTGGCAACCCTGCTACTAATAAAACGCAATCTCCAGTGGTCCCTGAAAACACAGTCCAGACACATGAAAATACTGCTTGTGAACAGCTATAGTATATCTTGGCTGTTCACTTGTGACTAGATTACACAAGACAGATGATAACTAAGTCTAAACAGGGCCAGACTCACACAGCGGTTTTAATGAATCAAGACACACCAAGGGCTCATATGTCAATTCATGCAACTTAGAACAATAAGGGTGGTTTTCTGTTACCTACACATACATAACATGCCAGAGGTGAACAATATGACAATAATGTCCAAGGTTCAGCTTCCCACCTGTATTCTAGCACTTCATTAAATGACAGACTAGAAGAACAATGCATGGGAGACCATAAGCACATGCTACCAGACAAACTAATCTTGATTCCAACTGTCTTCATTTCCTAAAGATGGGCTGAATAATTTGGTTTTGAGTGGAGTGAAGCGGATACATGGAGTTCATTGAACACTAGGCCCGCCTGGGGTGGGCTCCTGCCTGGCCTATATCAAAGGCAGAACTATCCGAGCATCTGACTGAGGTTTGCTTTATTACAATGCCCTGAAGAATACTAATGCTACTTCTTCAGAAAAAAAAGGCTTCATCCATAAATCCTCTAAGTCTAGACAACCCTACATAGGCCTCATATTCATATTTAATGCTGCTGGAGGCAGCTGGGAATCTGAGCCAATTATCATCACCGAACTCCTCTTACCATCAAAATTTAGAAGACATAGAGATAGAGTGAAGGAAACTGAGGACCTATTCTGAAAGCACTCTTCCATTAGCACAGTGCTGTGTTCCTTCTGGCATGCTGAGGCAGTGAAATCGGAGACATGCTTCTACTCCACTCTGTATGACCATGGGCATCTTTGGATGCAGACAGTAGCGGTAGAATGAATTCTTAAATTTAACAGAAAAATCTAAGCTGTGCAGTATCCAGCGCATGCCTCAAAGTATGCTGCATGATGTTTCACCAGCACGATCAAGACTCAAACCATATAGCCCAAGAAAATATAGATTTATTTAGGTCTATAAAAAATGTACATCAACAAACCCCCTTGGCAGTCAAGAGCAAGAACATTTCAGTTTTACTGTTCTGCATTTTAAGGCATGTAGCTGAGCTGTAAGGAGTTCAGGTTATCTTTGTGTGTATGTTCAATTGTCTATGAAGAATGCAATATGGTTTCTTAACACTATACTTCATTGTACTTTGGCTGCAGGACACGTACTGTATTGTCATTTGCATGGAAATAAGATCCACTACAAGAACTTCCAAATGTCAAAATACAGTACTGAGAATGCAATAAAATTAGTTCCTCATGGTTCTAGTTTACAATATTTATAGCATTTACGGCATCATCGGGCGCTATTAAAACCTCTCTGAAGCTTTTTAATTAAATGACCACAGACAGATGCGAATGTGTCTCCTTTCAGTCTCTCAGGAGGGGAAAAAAGTAATCCAGCTGTCAAGGATAACTTAATATGCCTGGATTTTTATCAAACAGCTGTGTCTCTGTATCTGTATGTGAGCAATACCAATAATGTAAAGTAATGTAATAAATGATATCATAATATACTGTTATAATAATCACCAAGTAGCCCATTGGTCCTTAAAATCTGTTTTGTAATGAATGTTTAATTGTCCTTCCTTTTCTTTGTTAAACTGTGTTAATGTGACTACAAATGAATGTTCAATTACTAACATGGTCTTGTATTATTGTACATATTATCATGAATTATAAAAATATACATGATGTGGAAAAGTAGCCGAATTCTTCAGGAAAAGCATACACCTGCCAACACTGCCTATAACGCTCTGAGCAACATACTGTATGAAGCTCTAAGAATGGGACTAATTTACACCTATATGTGGAAGCTGAATAAAATTATGTGCAAAACCATCCACCATTAACTGCCAAAAGAGGTAGAACAGCACTTTTAGGCATTATAGGCAAATAACAGGCAATGTATTTCCACTAATATTGCAGTTTATTAATCCCAAGTGGCACAAACAGCTTAGTACATCTGACCCAAAGAGGTTTCTTGTGTTAGTTAACATGGACGATAAAGCAGTTATTTGCGCTCTTTCTCTCCTTTATGTTCCTCCTCTCTCTGGTTTTCTGCAGTATTTTCCTGTTTCACATATCCTCATTGCTCTAAATTTCTTTTCCTATTATTACCTTTTATTACTTTCACTCTGCCTCTCTCTACCTCTCTCTCGGACTCTAAGAGTGAAGGGTAGCTTGCTGATAGTGATCTCCTTGAGGTCAGGCTAATAAAAGCATTGTTTGCGTTAGGGAGAATATTCTATAAAGCGGGCCCTTATGTCCCGCCTGCTCCCTTACAGCTGATAAAGCCTTTAATGAGCTACATAAAGGGCACTATGTGTATGTCACAGGTGTTGAGAGACACAGTGCAAACTGTTCACATATAGAGAGAGAGAGAGAGAGAGAGAGAGAGAGAGAGAGAGAGAGAAAGAACATGAGAGACAGAGAGATGAATACTGAATGTAAAATTAAATGAAAATTTGAATCATAATAATGACAAGCATACAAAACAAAAACGTGTGGTTATAGGGGTCATAAGACGTACTATATGTTCTCAGAAGGCATATGTGCCACACATCTGTAAACATGAAAAATTTATTTGAATGGTGGTGATAAATTATGTTAGCACATTAAGATGTTTAACTGCAGGCTATAATTTCTCTATGTCTTTCTGAGTGTGCTGTGCTTCATACTGTGCATAATTGGTCTTATAATAGCTCCTGTGTGTGATTGAGTTACAAAAGAACCTGACAAATCAGGGGTAGGTCACTGTAATAGCTGAAAAAATATATTTCTTTGTGTTGTAAATGACTTGGACTATATGTCAGTAAAGAGAGAAAAGATAGAAGTCGATCTCCATCCATATAAGCCACATGTCCTTACACATACAGTAAATAGAAGATTAGACAAGGAATAAGAAAGGTTGGATGAAAGCGACATTACTTACAGCCAAGGTTGCATGTATTTTTTCACACCCACTATACTTCATGTCTCAAAGACGGAATATTCAGTGATGTTCCTCCTTTCCATTTTGAAAGTAGTAAAGCAGGCATTTTGCAATGAAGCACAAAGACCAGTTATGCTGTCATGCTGGGTCCCATTCCACCCTGTAATCTGTGAAACATGCTGACCGGCTGACAGCATGGACTGGAATCAAAGCAAGTATTAAGGGGAAAAAAAAGATACTTAGTAAACACAGAATATGAAGCAACAACTATAAATAATACAATTACTGGTAATGCCTACAGGAGGCCCTGGTAGAACAATTAGACCACTGAGTTTTAATAACATTTCTTTCATAGTAAAAGTCGTTTCAAGAGACAAATTACAATTTGTGTATCTGAACTGTTGCTCACGTTGTGACCAGACTACACCGGTCTGCCCTGCATCCTCCATTCTACAGGCCCAAGTTGATGACAATCTGCCCACAATCCTGAATCATAACCTGTACTGGGTTACATGGCATTGGTTGGAAACCTATGACAAAATGGCCCTGAACTGCACTGCGCTGATTTCACCATGAGGGAGCAGCTCCATCTGCAGTGTGTACCTGCAGAACAGATTATATGGATTGAGTGGATATGGGGGAGCCTGGGACTAAAGTATAGTGCTGTTTAGAGACTGCATCATCCATAATGGCAGGAGTGGGAGACATTGTCATTAAGCTGTGGCCTCACAAAGCTAGCACAGGAAGTAGTAATCCCCGCCAACATTACAGAAACCGGCAGTAAGAAGCTCCTTATCTGCTCCCTTGTGAGAGACGAACACTGTCATTTAACATGACGTGCGGTTTCTTTTGTTTGCAAAAGGAAAAAGTAACGGTGCTCTAATTTAATTAGACTGTACCTTCAGAGACGCATATCATGCATGTGTGTGTAAGGAAGAGAGAGAGAAGAGAGAGAGAGAGATTGAGGAAGCTGCTAAATGAATCCTTTTATGTACACATAAACAATAATCTGAACTGTTCATATGTTCATAGAAGTGTGCCAGATGGAAAGTGTGTTCTCTCTGCTCCCACATCCATCTCCACTGAGGGCACTGAGATCAGCCTGCTGTGTTAAATAAGAGCAAGCTTCCATTTCCACCATTATTCCATTAATCACAAGGTGTGAAGTAAAACAGGCAACACACACACAAAAGTGAATTCAATCCAACTATTCTTTGCCAACAATACAACAAACCACAGTAGATCTGTGTCACACACAGCCGCGAGTCATAAGAGAGCAGGCTGCAATTCTACAGCTATCTAATTCGTCAAAGTGTGGAGATTATATTCACATAATCCTGCCTCTCTTCCTTCTCCCAGCAGTGAGTTCTGATGAGTGCCACTGCTTCACTCTGCCTCCCAACATGCAGAAGTAGTCACTCCTAATTACCCAGCCCCCATAGTATGGCACCTCCACCTCAACAAGAACCCCACTCGCAGTCCCTGCCGAGAGCTTGTATGCTCAGCCTGTTCCATCCGTGTGACTAAACACGTCCCTCCTGTGCTAATCAGAGCGCTCATTACACCATTGGGGTGCCATAAAGCTCTAACACAGTTAAAATGTGGACCAAAGTTCACCAATTTGAGTCACACACAGCAAACATGTTATGGAGTTTTATTGATTATACAATGTTTAAAGAGCTATGAGTTAGCAAACTATAAAAATCCTAAAATAATAATTAGATACAACTGGCTATAGAACTGGGAATGTTTTATTTTTACGTGATGGAAACGTTATATTTACTTTATATGGCTATTCTGGTTGGCTCTGTCTCAGAAACGGTTCTGTGTGGAACCGTAGTTCGGTTCATAGAAAGGTTCAGTGTAGTTTTTTCTGCTCAACACAGACACTGTGTGTAGTAGAAATGCAAGTGTATAGCACATGGATCACACTCAATTAAAATGCTAATTTCTCTGAAAAAGATTTTTTCTTTCTCACTCTCTCTAAGTTAATAAGACAAAAACGCAGCTTATCATGTTACAGAGCGAGCTTATTGTAAACTTACTGACTGTTACAAAGCTCTGACACCTGAGAATCCATCCATAAATGTTACCTAAATGTCTCCTAACAGAAATTTCCTTTTACCAATGGGTATACGTTTCTCTTTATGATTAGACTTAGGGCCTTTTCAGACCTGTAGATCTGTGCTTTGTTCCGAAACTGGGACTTAAATTGTTAAAATGTTGTATTTTCTCCTTGGCTCAGTTTGCTTTCACAAGGCAACATTTCAAAATATACCAACATATGTTTATGCAAGTCGCATGTGAGTAAACTGTCCTCTCATTGGTCAGAGAGCACCTTTTTATGCTCCAGAGTTCCACCAATAGCGGTCATCCATCATAATGGATAGATAGCAGCTCTGCGAGCTTATTGTGATCTACTGTAAACCATGTTTTTATGCATTTTTGAAAGTTGTTCAGAAATATGTCTGTCAGACCAAATTTTAATGAGGCATTTTACCTCGTCTTTGGTCCAAGTTAAACTGTGATTCAAGTTGCGAGCTATTAGCAAAACAAACGTGCTTTTTACATGATGCATCTTCACCCAAATTTGTGGAAAATCTGTAGTAATTTTTAAAAATCCTCTAAATATTGCAGCATTTGTTTGATTTTGCCTTAATTTCTGCGATCGCAAAAGCGCTAAATCCTTAAGGGACTGATTACTATAGAAACAATAAAGGATTAGAATGTGCACAATAATACAAACCTACCAGTTATGTTACAGCTGGAACTACTGTCAGAGCCATGCAGTTACAGAAAATGAATCCACACCTTCTGACCGATCAGGTTCTAATATGTTCCTATAGTAAGAAAAGATCATTCACAGGGACGTATTTTAATCAAAACAAATAAAGAGATTTTTTAAAGTGTTTAATAACCGAACATGTATGAAAGTGTGTAATAAACAAAAAGTAAAGAACATAATAGTTGCAGTGGTAAAGGAGGCTGTTTATTTAACATTCATGGAAGGAGTTTTCAGTTTCAGCACTCAATAATAGTAGTGGGCAGTGGTAGCTCAGTGGTTAAGATGTTTCCTACTGATCAGAAGGATGTGAGGTCACATCCCAGCACTACCAAGCTGCCAACCCTCAACTGCTCAGTTGTCTAAAGGAGATAAATGTATGTCGTCTGGATAAGGGTGTCTGCCAAATGCTGTAAATGTAACAGTCCTTTATCAGTAACATAACAAGGTACATTTTTTGTCTTATTAACTTCAAGAGTTCCATCAGAAAATTAGTCCTATATGTAGGAGCACACATACAGTCAGACCCAGAGGAGAGCCAGCTAAAGCAGGCACAATCATGAGGGTGCAAATTAAATTAGACCGGAAGAGAAGGCTAGGTCTGGACCTGCAGGATACAGCACCCCAGAGAGAACAACTTGCTGTTTGTTTCCTTTAAAATGTGTGTGTGCATGTTTACGTGTGTGTGTGTGTGTGTGTGTGTGTGTGTGTGTGTGTGTGTGTGTGTGTAGGGGGGTGGGTTGAATTAATAAATGAAGCTTTCCCACTTATGATAATCCTGCTTTCAAAGCTTTCTAGTGTAACAGTATAATAAATGTGTAATGCAATGTAATAAATATTATGCTGTTTATCCACCAGTGTATGTTACATAAGGAATAACACACAATGGGCTGTGTGGTTATATGAAAATAATACATGCTGGGGTGGTGTGGTGGCTGTTATTATTTTTGAACAATAATGCACTAGAATAAGCACATTGTTATAAACTAATAGTTCATGTTATATCTTACTTTCCAAACTGTGCTGCTATACAAAAATAATGCAGACTTTCTGACCAATCGGATTTTAATTCCACCACGCTGTGGTTTAAACTACAATAAGGTAACATATCACATCTCCCTATTTATACATCCTGCTAATGCTGTGCCTAACCAATACCCACTGTCACATTCTGAACACATGCTCTTTCTTTCTGTTGTTATTCTCCAGCCACACCAATATCGAATGGTTGCTAAAATGGGACAAAACTCACTAATGGCCTTTCACACCAACAAGGTGGCAGGGCTGACTGAGGTGCTGATGCCTAGTCTGGAACTGTTCACATTTCATTCGCAAGAGATCTGGTTCTCAGTTCCAGAACTGAGATTACACAGAACCAAGCAACACACTTCTTTCTTGCTTTTTGGATTATGAATTATGCCATTTGTAGGACAACTAAGAATAACTGTATTTACTTTTGCAAACTAGTTCTAGGAGTTTTGTTTTCACAATACTCAGCAGAGTCTGAAGCTTAATAATCAAGTAAGATTGGTTGCATGGATTTAGCACTTTTGGCTGAATGAGCACAAATCCACACAGCCACGCTATAAAATCTAATAGCAAGCCTTCCCAGAAGAGGTGAGGTTATTATAAGAGGAAAAATGAGACCAATTACATATCAATGCCAAACTACATGCTTATTCTTCTCCTTCTTCTTCTTCATCTTCTTCTGGCTAGGCTGTCTATTATAGCCCATAGAGCCATCAGGTAAAAAGCTGTGAAATTTGGCACACTGATGGGGGAGGGTCTAAGGAAAATTCTGACCAAATTTGGGCAAGGTGCTGCCAAAGTTCTAGTGCCACCATTGGGTCAAATTTTGGTCTGATTTGGAAGTATGTTTATGGTCATAACTTTTGAACCATGTGACTAAATCTGGATTGACAAATCTAGATCAAAAGAATTTTGAGGATTCCATACGGTTTGCCAGTAAAGTCCCAACAAATTTGATGGCGAAGAAGCCAAGCAGGATGTGAGGCTGTATCTCAGCAATGACCTTGCACACTGACACAAATCTTGGTAGGCATTTTCAGGATCAAACCCTAGGCTATGCAACAAATTTCATGACAGTGCCACTTACTGGTCTACTATACTAAACTGAAACTACAAATCTTTCTTGAATCCTTTTTCCTATGGTTATGACTCTGCTTTCATGTGATTATTTATGCAACAATTGTAGGCCATATGTGAATATGCAGCTCACCGAGTCTGGATGCTTGGCCCCCTGAAAATGCCGCTTGCAGCTTTTGTTATTATTATTATTATTATTATTATTATTATTACTATTGCTGCTATTATTAATGCCAAAATATCCTAATATATAATAACAAAATGTCATCATATTCCACAGCCATGACGATATCTCTATGTTTTGTATGGAAGCTAAAAGATTTGACGGTAAAAAAAAAAGATTTTGTGGTAAAATGTGTTGGCAGTCAGAGATAAAACTGCTAGGAATCTTCCATGGTTGATGTTATTTTTATGCTGTGTAATAAGAAACTCCCACATCTGATTACATAATTGCTATGGGTTTAAAAGGTTGGCTCTTTTACTGAAATCACCAACACTGACACTATGCTAGTGGAAAAGAGGTGTAATATTCCACCCTGTCTTAAATCATATCATGTACACGATCTATTCTATCAGAGAATATTCCCATGTCACCATGTGTTCATAAAGCAGACGGTAATTGGTACTGATTTTACAAGTGTTCCAGGCTGGGCTAAACAATGATAACGCAAGTGCCCTGAGGGCTGGGTGCCTGCTGCTCATCTGTAAAGTGGCAGTAGAATAGAACGATGATCCTTGGATTTGTCCACTGGCTTCCATCGAGCTTCTGTGCTGTGTCAAAAAGCCCCTGGGCTGAGGACATTAAGCCAGCTAAAGGGATCCAGAGTGTTATACCATTCCCAAGCCTGAGCTGCTGAGGCAACACTTCCCAGTTACCCACTGCTAACATCTGTTCTTCCTGGAAGGGTTAATAATCGTTCAATTTAGGAGCACGCAGATGGACTTGACTGTGTGTGTGTGCGCGCGTGTGTAGAGAACAAAACTGACAGGTTAAAAAAAATTGTGCATTCTTTCAATATCTGTGTTTATGTGTTGGGTAAGTGAGATATTATGAAGTGTCTAATTTAGGATGTTCTCTTTATGAAATTATTACAAATAAATCTTTAGCTTCTTAATGCTAGGTCTTTAGGACTCTCTTCCCAGACTCAACAACATAGAAGACACCCACACACAAACACACATTTCCTGTTCTTTCCTTCTGTCTTCAAACAAAAAGCACAAACAAAAGACATGAAAAGCCTCCAAACAAGAACAAAGTATTTGGGTTTTCTGTGGGCACACATCCTCATCATATTTAATGATCAGCCTCCTCAGTGCATTCCTTCGTGACAAATAAAATAATAAATAAAATGTAATAAATAAAAAAAAAAGTCCAACTAAATTATAAAAGTTACTCTACTGGATTTCGGCAAGCTATGAAACTCCATCCAACAATTTAATTCAGTGTTGATATTTCAGTGTGAAATGCTACCACAAGTGAATACAAAATTCCCCTGCATTTGATGAAAGCTAAAAGCACAGAAGCACAGCTGGCAGAAATCCCTGCCTTTCCACCTCATTAATTCTCCCTGCAAACAGACAGCTTACAGGTCCGTGGCACTTTAATACCATCCATATTTAATGCTGCAGGGAGGAATGGAGGGTTTTTGCCCATGGCTTCCTCACTAGCCAGGCTTTTCCTCACTAGGCGTAGCTGGTCAACATAGAGTCCACACAAGGTGAGGCTTTCAAAGGGCCTTGCTCTCACCATTATCTTTCCAGTTGTATGCAATGAGATGAATAGGGAAGGAGTGAGTGAGAGAGAGAGAGAGAGAGAGAGAGAGAGAGAGAGAGAGAGAGAGAGAGAGAGAGAGAGATTGTGTTTAAATGGCTCCCTGATTCAGATTTATTTCATTAGGAACAGTTCTGTAGCTCTAGGACTATATGCAACTTGCACTCTGCCCATTGATTAGGTGACAAAATGGAAAAACACTGGCCAAATGGTCTTGCTACTCTCTCGTCTCTCAGGACAGGGCAACGCAAAGTCTTGCAACTATTAAAGCCAATGCATGGCATACACACAACAAACACACTACAGCACCTAAAGCCACTCACAGCTGCACACAAGCATCCAAAATATGTTTTGTCACTTTAGTGTATAACTTTGTGTGTATTAAATGTGAAAATAGGAAGCATTTGTTAAATATTCAGTTTGAACATTTTACAATCTATAAGCAATAATTATCCAAACTCCTCAATATATTGTGTATACTGTATATTGTAATATAATTGTTCTATGTACAAATGCAGGGCTGCACAGTGGGTAGCATTATCATGTCAAAGCTCCTGGGTTCGATCCTGAGCTCAGGTTGTTGTTTGTGTGTAGTTTTGCATGTTCTTTCTGTGTTTGCATGCATTTCCTCTGGGTTCTTCATTTTTTCCCCACTATCCCAAAAACAGTAACTCAAAAAGCTGGTGGAGATGAATGAATGATGAGTACATATACACCTGCATTAATTATTCAGGGATATTTTGTTACAGATGGGTAAACAATTAGAATTGCCTCTCTTTTTTTCTTACCAAGTTTCCTTGGTAAAAATTTTTGACATCTCTCTGCAAAGAGAGGTTATTTTTTCAATTCATTTAACAATTTATCTAAAAATGATAAAAACTATCTTTAAAAAACTGCAAAGATGACTACAAATAAAGAACCTATGAAAAGAGATTTATTTGACACATTACTACAGTATAGTAGATGCATTATTTTGTGTACATTTTTTGGTTATAAGATTTTTTCCCCTCACTACTTTGCTTAGTCTGATTAGTTCAGTGTTGTTTGGATTGTTTTATCTGGGATGTACCATGGTATTGTACCAGAAAGTAACTGCAAATGATAAGCGCTAGAAAAATTCTTACGTCTTATGCTCACTGTCCACGTTATTAGGAACACTGGTCCACCTGCACTTTCATGTAGTTATCTTATCAGCCAATCATGTGGCAGTAGTGCAGTATATAAAATCATCATGCAGATACTGGTCTAGAGCTTCACTTAATGTTTACATCAAACATCAGAATGGGTGGAAAATGTGATCTCTGTGACTGTAAACGTAGAATCGTTGTTGGCTGCCAGATGTGCTGGTTTGAGTATTTCAGATACTGCTGATCTCCTGGAATTTTCACTCTAGAGTTTACACAGAATGGTGGAAAAATATATTAATCCTGTGTGTGGACGGTCTGCATTCTGAAACACCTTGTTCATGAAAGAGAATAGAGGAGAATGGCCAGACTGTTCTGAGCTGTCAGGAAGGATATAGAAACTCAAATAATCACAGTTTACAACCCTGGTAAGTAGAAAAGCATCTCAGCATGCACAAAATATCAACCTTGAGGTGGATGTGCTACAACAGCAGAAGACCCCCATCAGGTTCCACTCTGGTCAGCCAAGAACAAGAATCTGAGGCTATCATTAGTACAGACTCACCGAAACTCTACAGTTTAAGACTGGAAAAAGACCAGGTGAGTTATACCTTCAACTCAGACACAGTTGTAAAGTGTGATTATTTGAGTTTCTATATCCTTCCTGGCAGCTCAAACCAATCCAGCCATTTTCCTCTGACCTCTCTTATCAACAAGCCATTTCCACCCACAGATGGTGTTTTTCACACCATTCTGTGTAAACTATAGAAACTGATGTGTGTGGAAATCCCACAAGCTCAGCAGTTTCTGAAATACTCAAAGAAGCCCTTTTGGTAGCAATAACCATGCGACAGTTACTGTTGCAATCACAATTATTCAACCCCCATTGCAAATCAGGTTTGCTGTCAAAATTTTGAGACTTTCAGCTGTTTGCAATGAACAAATCAAACACAAGCAATTGAAATAGTTCAATACAATGAATGCTTCAAGTGGTTTCCCCAAATTCGAATGAAAATGCAACTTATAATTCAATTCCATTCAATTCAATTCAATTTTATGTGTATAGCGTTTTTTATAATGACTTTATAATGAATCCACTTTCAAAATTATTCAACCCCCTGAACAGAATCCCTCACAACAGCACAAATATGCAAAACTGGTGTTGTCTCAAGCACTCCTGATACAATTAATCAAGGGTTCATTAGTTGCACCAGGTGTGCTTGAGCTGGAACACATGAAATATCTGAACTGGCTAGGGGCAGAAAATTCATGAAATACCTGGACGGGGCAGAAAAAGGAAGCTATCAACAGCTGCAACCAGATTTATGAGAAGGCAGGTTGTGAAAAACCCTCGAGTGACTACAAAAGACCTGCAGCCAGACTTGGTGGCAACCGGCACTGAGGTTTCAGTGAGCACAGTAAGGCGCGTACTGAACACAGAAGGTTTCCATGTCAGAACTCCAAGATGTACACCACTACTGACCCAAAAGCACAAGAAAAGTCAGCTCAAAATCATATAAATAAATATTGGGATTCTGTTCTGTGGAGCAATGAAACAAAACTGAAACTTTTTGGCACAATGGATCAGCGGTATATCTGGAGGAAGAAGAATGAAGAAAGAACACTCTGTCCACAGCCAAGCATGGTGGTGGCTCGGTGATGCTCTGGAGCTTCTTTGCATCCTCTGGCACTGGAAATCTGCAGCATGTGGAAGGCAAGATGGATTCACTGAAGTATCAAGAAATCCTGGGAGAAAACGTCATGCCATCTGTGAGGATGCTGAAGCTTAGGGCATCATTGGACCTTCTAACAGGACAATGATCTCAAGCATACCTCAAATTCCACCAAGGCTTGGTTGCAGAAGAAGTCCTGGAAGATTCTACAGGGCCATCACAGTCACCTGACTTGAACCCCCTAGAAAATCTCTGGTGAGATTTGAAGAAGGCGGTTGCAGCACACAAACCCAAGAATATTACTGAACTGGAGGCCATAGCTCATGAGGAATGCGCTAGGATTCTTTAGGAATGCTGTAAGAAGGTACACATCTCATTTGCAGCAGGTCATAACAGCAAAAGGGTGCTCTACTAAGTACTAAAGATGCTTGCCATGAAGGGGTTGAATAATTTTGAAAGTGGAGAAGTCATTATAAATTGCATTTTCAGTTGAATTTGGGGAAATCACTTGAAGCATTTGTTGTGTTGAACTACTTCAACTGCTTTTGTTGGATTTATTCATTGCAAACAGCTGAAAGTCTGTAAATTTTGGCAATAAACCTGATTTGCATTGGGGGTTGAATAATTTTGACTGCAACTGTAAAATCACAGAGATCTGCATTATTTTTTGCCTTGCCCTCCTGCCACATGATTAGATAACTGCTTGAATGTGCAGGTGTACATGTGTTCCTAATAAAGTGGACGGTGAGTGTAGTTCTTAGCATTTACCGTTGTCTGATTCACACTGACTGAAGTGGAGAGCATCAGTTTAGAAACAGAGCAAGTAAACATTTGGTCTGTGGAGATATTAGTGGCAGAGCAAAACTGAAATATGATTGCAAAAATGTTGAAAACTGTTTTCAAAGCATTTCTTTATGATTTGGTCCACAAAGAGTAACCCTGGGATAATTGTGTATGACGCCAGGAAATCGGAACAACTTGACTGAAGTTTAGCTTATGCCATAAAAGCATATCATGCTAAAGAGTAAGTGAGCATTCTTAGGTCTTAGTCAAAATCAAAACCCATGTTTTATTGCTAAACCAAACACCCTGCTTCACTGTATATGAACCTAGTGCTTGTAATTCCACTCTGCTTTCAATCAATATCATTTTCAAAGAAAGCCAGAGGAGAACAAACATTTTGCACTAATGGTCCACGTATGATAGATCGAGACACATAAATATGTCATTCAGAGCATTCACTCCTCTTCTTGTATGTGTCTCTTTCTCTGTCATTCTCTCTGTCACTCACACACAAGCATATATAGACATTTTGACAGAGAAAATATTATGCACTAATTCTAGTCAGTCTTCATTCAACAGACTATAACAGTATGCAGATAAATAGTTGACTGAGATTTAAGTCATGTTTTAAAGATCAATATGTAAAACTTTGTTTGAAACTGTAAGACCCCCCCCCCCCCCCCCACCCCCCATACATGTATATACAAGGTGTCCTAAAAGTCTCCATACATAGGGGAAATGAACACTTTTTTAGCAAAATGTAACTTTATTTACAAAACATCCTCTACATGATTGCCATTTCTTTGTAAACACACACGGAGTTGTCTCTCCCTCTCATTTACTTGTGTTAACACACCTGGCCTATGCATGTAATTGTATGTTCATTGCAACCTTGCGACAATACGTTCTTCTTTTGTCAAAGGCATTTTTAAAGGCTATCTGAAAAAAAAGATGATAGATAGATAGATAGATAGATAGATAGACTAAGCATGAAACATTTTGCAAGCATTTTGCGAAAGTGTTAATCTCCCCTATGTATGGAGACTTTTGGGACACGCTTTACATCATCTATTCCCCAATTATATTGTGTTTGCCACTGTGAATATTTGTTTTCTCTTTTCTCATTGTCCATTTGTTAATCAAATGATGTATTGGTTTTAAAATATAAAATATCAGTTTAGATATATGCATTCACATTATAAAATTGCACAACAATGTCAGTGATGTTAAAGTAACAGCACATAATCTCAACCAGTATTTATCCTTAGGTTTAAAAAAAAATCTGTTCCTGAAGTGTTTAGAATTTGTCTAGTTCGGAGTCTTTCAAGGTACACAGCTCTTGATGGAGTTGTGTGGTTCCGGTCGAACAATTATGCTTGGAAACCTCCTGAATTCTCTCTGCCAGACTTCAAAAGCTGCATTACACATTCACAGTCAGTGCTGAACTACAGCCCAAGAAAGGGAGTGTGTACGTTGCACTAGAGGAAGAGTATTTTTTATTTAGAGAGGTGATTTTCAATGTGGGGTCCTCAAGGGTCCATGAAGGATATCCAGGAGGTCCGTGCTTTATATAAAAAAAAATATTACATTTTGTTAACACCATTATCAAAGTTATATTTATTATTGAGTTCTTATAGTTATTAGCCTGTATAACTGAACAGGTTTAAGCCTCCACTTGAAAAAAATTAATAAATAAGTAGGCCTATTAATAAAGCCAACTTGGACACTTGAACTTGAACAACTTGAACAGCCAAGACACACTATATATATGGCCTATATATAGGTCAAAAGTTTGTGGACAACTGACCATCACACCCATATGTACTCTTCTGGGAAGGCTTTCCATTAGATTTTGGAGTGTGGCTCTGAGGAATTGCCCATTCAGCCACAAGAGCTTTAGTGAGATCAGGCACTGACGTCAGGTGAGGAGGCCTGGGGAGCAGTGTGTGTTCCAGTTTATCCCAAAGGTGTTCACTGAGGCTGAGGTCAGGGCTCTGTGTGGACTACTTGAGTTCTTCTAGTCCAATCTTGGCAAAACATGGACCTCACTTTGTGCACAATGGCATCGTCATGCTGGAGCATGTTTGGGCCTCTTAGTTACAGAGAAGGTCAATTATAATGCTGCACCATAGAATAAAAAAACATTGTATTCAATTGTGTGCTTCCAGGTTTGTGTCAACAGTTTGGGGAAGGACAACACTCTTGTGATGACCAGGTGTCCACAAAGTTATACATAAAATGTACTGTTGTACACATTTAAATAATTAGCTTAATATTTAAACAAATTATATTCACAGGGTTCGAGTCCCACCGGGGCCATGTGTGTGCGGAGTTTGCATGTTCTCCCCGTGCTGCAGGGGTTTCCTCCGGGTACTCCGGTTTCCTCCCCCAGTCCAAAGACATGCATGGTAGGCTGATTGGCGTGTCTAAAGTGTGCGTAGTGTTTGAATGTGTATGTGATTGTGTCCCGTGATGGACTGACCCCCTGTCCAGGGTGTACCCCTTGTGCCCGATGCTCCCTTTGATAGGCTCTAGGTTCCCCATGACCCTGAAAAGGAGTAAGCGGTAGAAGATGCATGGATTATATTCACAGAGAGAGAGAGAGAGAGAGAGAGAGAGAGAGAGAGAGCATCTTGAAATTTATTTTACAGTCGAACAGATCCCTAGCTGCAAAAAGTTTGAGAACCTTTGATTTGGAGGCCATGGTGTGCCAGGGCAAGGTTTGGCCTTATTTCAGCATCATGGACAAGGAACAGCATCTGCTCAGAAAAACCTGCCTAAGGATACTAAATCAAGGAGAAGGGGGGATGCTGTCAACTCAGTGAAACAATGAAATGAAATACATAATAGAATAAACACAAACTTAATGCGTATGTGATAGTCATGTGACATATTTGTATAATAATTTACTACAGCTGGAGAAGTAAACTACCACCACTGTCAGAAAACTGATGCAGAAACGTAGTGGTTTATATACTGCTTAGCATTTTTGCCTTCACACCATGTTTCCTTCAGGTTCTTGTCAAAACTCAACAAAACTACAGCAGTTTGTTTCAAGCAAATATATTTAACGTGTGCTGTAACGTGTTGCTCAGCACTGGGCAATGAATGCAAGAGCCTTCCGGGGATTAAACAAGAAAAAAAAAAAAACACTGTTGCGCTATTAACGTTATTGAAATTTCACAAAATACTGCGCCATTACACACACACACACACACACACACAAACACACACCAGCAAACATACAGCAGCAAGCATTCAAATAAATCTGTGCTGTTCTAATCTTGCTGATTATTTGTTTTCAAGCAAAGGCACACAAGGCTAACCTAAAGCAAGGCCACAGCTGTGAGACAGCTCATGTTACGTTGTGTAAGACATATAGTTTTCCTGCAACTGAGGAGCATTAGTGCCTCATCTGGAAATACACTAGATTAGTTTCATAGTTGGTTTTGTCATGTATTATCAAAAGGGGACACGGAATGCATGAACCTCACCATCATAGAGGATGTACTGGTTTGGAGTATGAGCCTTTATATAGTACTGTAACTGCTAGATCCCACCAGATGAAAGAACCCCCTTCCTTTTTTCTTTTTTCACAATAATCCACAAGTGCGCGCACAGCAGAGGTACACGGCCGCGCGCACGGAGCACAACACACACAGAACACTCACAAGAACGCAGTCATTTAAGCACTCTGTGCGTGGGTCAAAACCCCCCGAAGCCCACTGTGAAAAGCAAAGAAAACACTACACAAGACAGCAGCGAATTATATCCGCAAATTTGCGAGTAAGGTGTAGGGAAACCGCGTTGCGGCCTTCAAATGAGCGATTCCTACCGTGCATTCATCCATGCATGTCCGCACCGAATACGCGTCCGTTTCGTATTTCTGAACCAGGAGCTCAAACTCATGGTACCTCTCCTGAGCTCGCCGGTCGAGGTGCTGGTAAGCCCGGACACACCGGGAACACGTCGACATATTGAGGCCGCAGCTCACGTTGCCCGGACTCGAGAACCCGTAAAACAAATCCAAAAGGGAGTAGGAATCACAAAAGGGCAGGTACAAATCACTCAGATTCCACTCGGCGTCCGAGAGGCCCGAACACGCAGCCTCGGCGTCCGCCACCGCGAAGCAGCTTTTGGAGACGCTGTCGGGGTGGCACGCTTCCAGTCTCCACAGAGGTGTGCTAGAATTCCCTGCGAAAAGATGTGTATAGTCGGTGGTGCCGGGAAAAGATCGGTACTCCTGATCCCCCGTGTCCCTGAACGCCACCGCGTCCCGTCGCTCGCCGTTAGTGCTCGTCGGTTTGGCCGCGGCGCACAGCCACAGGCGATCAGCGAGCAGGACGCTCGCAAACAAGAAGGAGGCCAAGCGCAGTCGCCATCGCTGGGCCCGTTCCGAATCGGCGGATGGCTTCTCGTCCTGGCGGGGTGCAGAGCGGATGTTCAAGCCGTCATCTTGCTGCCGACACGTCCGAGCACCCCTGGTCATATTTTAGGAAAGCGCGGCGCCGGCCGACTCCACCGCGACGGCTCCTCTGCCACAATATTCATTGACTTTGGGGGGTGGGGGGGTGGACTAGATGGATTTTTTTCCCTTGTAAACGCGTCTCTCTCTCTCTCTCTCTCTCTCTCTCTCTGTGTGTGTGTGTGTGTGTGTGTGTCTCTGTCTCTCTGTCTCACTCGCTCTCTCCTGCTATTTCTGTGTCGATCCGCTATTCACTTAATGCACGGACAGACAATAAAGCACACACTGGCATATTCCCGTAGTCCGTGGCTCTCGGGAGGAAAGCCCGCTCCTCCGCGCCAGCATGTCGCTCCTCTCCTCCTCTCCTCTCCTCCGTGGATGAGTCTCTGGGATGCCGCCTCTTCTCGTCTCCTCCTCTCCCTCTACCGGCGTTCGTCAAGGGAAGGAGAGAACTTCGCGCTGCGTCCCGCCGAATTTCCTGGACCGGGTCTGGGCGGATGGTCCGAGCTTTTTCGGGTGATAGTCACAATCATCTTTGGTCCTGTGCTAAGTTGCCGCCATGTTCGTCGTGAATCACTTTTTTTGGGGGAGAGCTGGGTCATTTGCGTCATCTCCAGCGTGGCGATCGCTCCATCCTGGCGCAGTGGAGTGATGGCGACACGGACACTGCGATTCAATTAAACCGTTACATTTTCCGCTTTGGATTAAGAAAAACAAAACAAAACAACAACACCACTGCTTCCAAAAAAAGAAATAAAATTTCGCAGTCAGTGGGTTAAATTGAAATCCGCCTCAATACAGCTGTACTCCGACTAACGAAAACGAGCATCAGTCAATTAACTATTCTGTTTTCCTTCTTCATCCATGTTCATGCACATTTAATCTAATGTTCCGTGCAGTGTTTTTCCTTTATAACTACATTGTCACCGATTCGCTTAGCTCCAAAAATCTACTTAGATGTAAATTATGATTTCAAAATGCAACGTGGAAAAGGCTGTTCTTTAAAACAACGCAGGCATCGTAACAAAAGCAACAAAAGAATAAATCATACATCGGCACTGATGAAGATAAGCGCTAAATAAATAAATGAACCCTCCGTATAAAACGTGCAGCTCCCCCCCCCCCGCGAATCCGTCCAGTCCTCCCAGACCCCCCCCCCCCCCCCCCCCCCCCCCAAACTTTATTAGTATGCGGTGTGGAAGTGGAGCTGTATCGAGCTCGGCTTTAAGGAGCAGAGCAGTTGGATGCCAAGGAGGAAGCTTAAGGAACGTCTCTCTCTCTCTCTCTCTCTCTCTCTCTCTCTCTGTGTGTGTGTGTGTGTGTGTGTGTGTGTGTGTGTGTGTGTGCGTGCACTTGTCTGTCTGACTTTATGTTTTACGTATACCTTGGTTGGGACAAATCATCGCCACATCTATGTGAAGGTCATGACAAAGATAGTAAGACAAACTTAGTATTAGCCATAGTACCATAGTATTAATCTTGTTATGACAGTTTTCATAAAGTAAACAAAAAGATCTGTCATGAAACATACCCATTAGTGCACATTTAACCAAAGCTATCATGTGATGTAAAATAAAATAAAATAAAAAAAAAGTAAAAAAAAAAAAAAATGTTTTAAAAAAAGTAAAAAATTATAGAGCTACCATGACAATGTGATTAATTGGTAATAATAACAACACTGCAACTGGTCATAATCTGTCATGACAATTTATAACAGCATATGCATACTCTATTACACATTTATGATGTGGTTATATCAGTATTATGAACGCTGAAGTAAAATGTTGAGGAATCTTGTCATTTCTTAAATTGAAATAATGTATTATATGCTAACCATGTTTGTGCCATAATTTTTTAATAGAACAATTAACAGATTATATTGATTTAAGAATGCCCCAATGTACTTGAAATATGAAATGAATTTGATGCCAAAAATGATCCATTCCTCCTTCTTTCATTCAGATATTTTCCATATCTCTTATTCTACACAGGGTCCCAGGGAGCCTGGAGCATATCCCAGGGAAATTGAGGCACAGGGCAGGGAGCACCCTGGATGGGGTGCCACCCTTTCGCAGGGCACAATCGCACATACATTCACTCACCCATTCACACACTACAGACAATTTAGAGATGCCAATCAGCCTACAACGCATGTCTTGGGACTGTGGGAGGAAACAAGAGTACCAGGAAACAGGAAACCCCTGAAGTATGGGGAGAACATACAAACTCCACGCATGCATGGCAGAGGTGGGATTCGTATCCCCAACCCTGGAGGTGCGAGGAAAATGTGTTAAACACTAAGCCACTGTGTCCCTATTTGCTGAAAAGCGAAAGTAAAGAGAAAAAGAATAAAGTGCCTTTTGAGTTGTCCCAAGTCTGCTTCCCCCTTCCTCATTACCTGCCCAAACTGTTATACAAAATGTTACACAAACAAATGCAAAAAAAAAATCATGTCAGTCTTATTTAAACAGCATAGTGGAGGTATGGGTATCGCTCAGATACGTCTTGGAAGCTCCATTTTAATGATGTCCATGGACGTATTATGACATGGGTTTTCTCATTCTCTCCAATCCATTGCCAAATTGTGCCCAGTGGCAAGGAAACTCTAATGACATTACAATGAATCTAATTACAAGAGACCCCATTTAAAGAGGATTTGTTGGCCCATGGATTTTGCCTTGTGTGTAAGATACATTTGACCCAAATTTGTGTCTGTGGGAGGATATCTATCACCAGTTTCACAGTATCAGTCAAACTTTAAGCTGAGAAATCAGTTTGAAGATTCCAAAACCTTTCCATTTCCTGTTTTTTGTTTGTTTGTTTGTTTGTTTTTTCCTGAAAAACAGGTGACCTCCATTTCGCGTAGTATTGTTATGGCAACAAATATTTTCTGTGGTTAAAAGGTTCATGCCTTGGTATGATTTGTATCTACAGTAAGTGTTCTTATCCTATAAAAACAAATTTAGACTAAATATTTTCATGCTCAGATAAAAATAATCACAACTGCATCATTACATGTATCTGTAGTCTATTATATGATTTATGACTTTGACATTGAGAACATAATATGGAAAATAAAATAAAATAAATAACTCTGTACTGAGTACATTCTCTAATATGTACATGCCTCATTTTCACTGTGTTTACTGTTTCTGCCTAAGGAATTTGGGTTGAGTAAACTATTTTGGGAGTTTACTGTACTAATTAAATGTGCTGTGAGACTTTGAGGTCCCTGTATTACTGCTGGGGCTCATTTCAAATGAATAAGCAAATCATTGAATAGATAAATGCAGGAGAGCCAGGGTCAGGAGGCAGTTGTTGACTAATTTACCGCGGTCATTTAAGCAATACCTCACGTCTGTGCTTCTGTAAGGCCATTATCCTTTATAATTACACAAAATGAAATCATTGTTGCTACATGAACTCAAACAGCTGCTGCACTTTTCTTAATTCACTTTAAGTTTATAACAGTTAATTTCACTTCAATGATTTAATTCCTGCTTATCCTTATCAAGAGCATTCACAGGATGTAATTTTAGATATACTATAAACTTTGCACAGCATTAATATAAGTATGCGAACACTGAAAACTTGGCTAAAGGAAGCCATGTTATTCAGAATTATTCTCACTATAATCACATAAGAACTTCATATTAAATAGTTTTTACTAGGAAAACTAGATAACAGACTGAAAAAAGTGTATTTTTTTAAATTATTATTTATGATAGTCATATGCCATGTCCAATCAGCAACAAGCAAGTGATGTTCATTAAGGAGCTACCCTTTCTGTTTTGAGTTCAGTTATTTGTGTGTGAAAAGGGTAAGCATTCAGATGTAGCCTGTGAAAGTTCTGAGCTCAGCCGTTGTCCTTCACAGTCAGGGTCTGAAATTAACTTTTTCCTCCACCTTCCACAGTGGCTGGTAAATATATATATATATATATATATATATATATATATATATATATATATATATATATATATATATATATATTTACCAGTCACTCAGAACTTCTACCAGCCACCTTACAAAATCAGAAACTAATGGTGTTTTAAATGATATAATTTATATAAACAAAAAGCTATTTTCAAATTTTAAAGTAATTCTAAAAAGTCATCTGCACACATGCATTCATTAAATTCAAATATGTTTACAACACTCAACTATTCAATCATACATAAGAACACATCGATCCTTTCCCTTTAATACTCATTTCAGAAGCCGTTAGGTGGGAGTTATTGTATGAACGCTACAGACAATTAGCTAATGTTGTTTCTGTGTTTTTGCTTTTTCATCACTTCCACTTTCAAAATGACATAATGTTTGTAAATTACACAAATTTAGATATCTATTATTGAAAGCCCTACTTGTGCAGGAATTGTACCTGCCAAAGTGGCAGATGACCAGACAATTGTACATGCCACTGCCGACAATTCACCCGCATTAGGCGGGTGCTAATTGCATACCCTGTTCACAGTCAGTTCTTCAGTTCCTCCGTTCATCTGTTTCTAGTCAGACTCCTTATGCCTCATGTCACAGGTACATAGACACACTGTCTCGGTCTTCTGGAACATAAAGCATTAAGCTTTCCTAACAGACCTACCTAATATGTTAAGTTCTATGTCCACCACCATGCAAAGGTTGCACCTTGTAATCTCTGTCTCCCCCTGTGGTACAGGACATATGGTATCAACCACTATGTGTGCTCACAAAGCCTCTCTTCTTCCCACTCCATTACACACACACACATTACATGCAAATATTAGCACACACACACACACACACACACACACACACACACACACACACAGCTTGCGCCACCTGAAAGGTGGCCAATCAACAACATATGTGTTTGTGGCAAACCAAAGGCGAAGAGGCGCCTATTTAATTAGCATCCCACTGCTTTTCTGGCAGTGTTATGAGAGAGGAAAAGTGGCTGTGTACTCCAGTCTCAGCTCCCCAATGTTGTCTGGAATCCCCTTCACTGTGTTGGACCTGTCAGACATGACTCACTCCCACCTGCATAGTCACTGATCACTATCAGGAGACGCTGCTTACTACTCCGCTTCTTGCTGGAGTTAAATGTTACACTAATCACAGCTGCAAAAGATTCTACAAACTAAAAGATACACTCCAGTGAAAAGACAGGACTCACAAAAAAAAGAAGTGTACTTATCTCTCACTCTTTGGTCGCTTAGAAATATGCTATTATTGAGCAGAGGAGCATTGCTAATACAAACACACAGCACAATGATATCTAACCCTTCCCCCTTTTCCACATGTAGCAGCACCTGCACTACTCTGGCAGAGGCAGGTGTGGATGTTCTCTGGGATGTAGACATGGCATGTATTAACCAGAACATAAATCCTTTGATATGTAGCTGACCCCCAGATGAGCTCAGCACTGATCTGATCTTCAGAGCTGCAACATAAAAGGATCTTGCACTTGCTTGGGTGAAAGTGAGTTCACATGTGGACCTAACTGCACACAGAAATACACAAGCACATAAACTTAGATGCAAACTGCATTGTATATCAGTATTCTGTGTACACAAACAAAAACAAAATGATTACGAATATAACTATTTTCATTGTGATGCTACTATATGTGCATGTCAAACCATCAGTGTTGGGAACTATCTAGCTACATGTAGTGAAAATGTAGGACTAAAATATAAAATCATATTATCTTAATCCGCTGCTCTCCTATGACCAAGGATGGAAATAGGTGCAGCCGAAGTTGAAATGCATATTTTATCTTTATGACTTAAATATGTGACTCCAATACATTTTATTAATGATCTGATTCCAATTTATAATAACCGTTAATTTGATGCAACCAATTCCAAAGAATTAGTTAATGAAAATATAATGTAAAAAAATAAAAATAAATAATGCACAAACGACAAATACATGAAACAAAGAGAACTTACAGAGTCAATGGACAGAGTCATGGGCATAGAATGCCTGACGATAAATGCATCTCTCACAATTGTATAATGAATAGCTTTTTATACCCCTGAGGCTCTTTGAAACGTTTAATGACCAGGGTACCAAATGGGATGGACACAATGTATTAGATTCCTGAGAATCTTTGGAACAGGTCTCCTGTGAAAACATTGGAAAAGGTCTCCCATGTAGACCAGGTGGTCCCAGTATGTATATATGTGTAGGTGTGTGTGTGTGTGTGTGTGTGTGTGTGTGTGTGTGTGTGTGTGTGTGTGTGTGTGTGAACAAACACACATTGAAAAATATAAAACTGTTTACTGTAAATGTTATTTCTTAAACTTGCATGATATTTAAGATGTCATCACATTGTTTACCATGAAATATGGATTAGATTGATACCAAACATGCTCTGAGGTATATGGTAATTAAGCATAGTTTAGATGACCAGTGTTAGTTCACATGGTCTCTCTGACCTACATTCCTGATCCCTTTAAACTGAAACAAATTACTGCCACAATTTATAAATCTACTACAACACTATCCGCTTAACCCTTAACCACATACCTCGGGTCGTTAACGAGCCGGGATGTCATCCAGTACCCTCCCCCTCATTAATTTTTTCACATTAGACCTCCACCTTCCTCAATCTATTTATTATCAACAATATAACAAGAAAAATGTTAAATTGTCAAACAATATCTGTTTTATAATTTATTTATTGTAAAAAGTTTATGCTACTGACCAGAGGTATGTAATAGTGTAAGTATATTTTTCTGAGTGACAAAATTTAATTTCTCATAGCTCAATAAGTGCAATTCACTTTTATCCCTCAAGGAGGGAATGTTTGGTAAACAATGATGATGTAATCTGTCAATCATAATTACCCCAGACATAAAAGAAATGTTACAAATCTTGACATGGCTCAGCAATTTGCTGCAGAACAATTTTCTAATCAAATACTAGTGTCATTTGACGGTGGATCTGCTGATGAAGCTGTCAGCGAACAAACTATTGATTTTGATGATAATGAACATAACAGTATCCTGTTGAAAGTAGCGTATCTAAAATATCCGGATCCAAACTATGAGCCAAATGTTAAATTTACCGGGGGAAGTGCAGAATTTGCCACATTTTTGCCTCAAAATATTACTTGGTAATATTGTTTTTAGCCATGAAAATTATACATGATAAAATGACTTTAATTAAGAAAATATTAAATATTGTAATGATTTAAATTTTGTTATGGAGATTGAAATGATTGAATGAATATGCTTTAATGCTTTCACTATTTTAGCGCATGAATTATGAGTGCATAATTTTAAAGGTGTATATATTTTTGCATCTGTTTGATGACAAATAAAATGTCAAAATATAACAAAATATGCTGTATTTTATTATTTTGCAATTGTTAATAATATATTAAGACAGTTTTATACTATTGGGGCAGTTTAGCGATCCATCTGCTTTAGATATACTCTGGGTCTCTAACGGCCCGAATATGTGATAATGACTGGTGAAACATATATGAATTTAAGGGTTGATTAAATATTTTCAGTGTGGATGTAACCAAGCTTTTTTCAAAATAATGTTTGTTTTCCAGTTTTTAATTTATGGGCACACATAAAGGTGGGTGACTTTTTACCTTTGATGCTATTTTTGTTTATTACCTAGCTGCTTAAGTTATGATGGTGTTCAGGAGTGATAAGATTAGGTGATGAGTATTTTTTGTTGAATTACTGTGATAAAGCAATGAATTATCACAATATATAACTATTAGCTAACATCTAATAGCTAATTAGATAACTAGCTAATAATCTAATAACTCATAGCTAGCATCAGCCAGTTTGGCATAACAAGCAAGAATGACCAGTATTATTAGTCATATTACATCAAAAGTCCAGCTGTTTAATTCAGTGTTTTATGGATTGTCATATACTCATTAATTTTGAATAGTTAGCTAGATATTTCCAAAAACAAACTGAACCAAGAGTAGTGGAGCGAGCCCTCTCTGTACCTGTAGCTTTTTTTTATGATGTGGTTTTGCAAGTTAAATAGTGTTGACTAAATTTTACTGAGAGTGGTTTATGAATAGAAAAGCAAAATCTCTCTGCTATGGCATGTACCTGTACAAGCAGGTAACATATTATTTTGTCCAATAAAGTAGCTGCACAACAAAATGAAATCACAGTTGATTCAAATATGAGCAAAGAAGGCTGTGAAAAAAAAATCTTTATTGTTTAACCTTTTGATCTTTTCTTTAAAAAAAATCACAAAAATGCTCTGATGGATATCAAACAATTGCAAGCAAAATACAGGTTTATTAAAAAAACACACACACACAACTTTGTTAACTATAGGTGTGCAACAATTATTGGCACCCATTTAGTCAATATTTCCCTTTGCCAAGATAACAGCCCCGAGTCTTCTCCTATAATACCTGATGAGGTTGGAGAATACATGGCAAGGGATCTGAGACCATTCCTCCATACAGAATATCTCCAGATCCTTCACATTTTGAGGTCCATGCTGGTGCACTCTCCTCTTCAGTTCACCCAACAGGTTTTCTATGGGTTTCAAGTCAGGCGACTGGGATGGCCATGGCAGGATTTGTGACAGGACCTTGATTTTGTGGACAGTAAACCATTTTTGTGTTTTGATGTATGTTTTGGATCATTGTCCTGCTGGAAGATCCAACCACGGCCCAGTTTAAGTTTCCTGGCAGAGTCAGTCAGATTTTCATTTAATATCTGTTGACATTTGAGAGAGTCCATGAACCCATGTATCCTAACAAAATGTCCAGGTTCTCTGGCAGAAAAACAGAGCCAAAACATTAAAGAGACACATAAAACATACTTTTCCATATGGCTACCTCTCTGTGTGTGCTAAAACCACCTACGGCGTTAATTGCCAAAAAGCTGTATTTTGGTTTCATCTGCCCATAGAACCCGATCCCATTTGAAGTTCCTGTAGTGTCTGGCAAACTGAAGACGCTTGAGTTGGATGAGAGTAGAGAGTTTTTTCTTGAAATCCTTCCAAACAACTTGTGGTGATGTAGGTGACTTCGGATTTTAGTTTTGGAGACTTCTGACCCCAAGATGCAACTAACTTCTGCAATTCACCAGCTGTGATTCCTGGAGATTTTTGGCCACTCGAACCATCCTCTTCACAGTGCAATGTGAAGATAGACACGTGTCCAATTCCAGGTTGATTCATAATATTTACAGTTGACTGGAACTTCTTAATTATTCCTCTGTTAGAAAATCTTTTGAAGATGTAGAAAATATCAAAATATTTTCACACACACACACACACACACACACACACACACACACACACACACACACACACACACACACAAGGTCAGATAGCAAAGTTTCTCAGTTCAAAGTTTCTCACTGTGCCTCAGCAACAGTGTGCTCATCGTTCAAGGTAAAATGGTGGGCCGTTGCTACATCCCATAACTGCCAAAACTGGAGAACTCCTTATAAGTTACATTTTCAGTTGAATTTGGGGAAACCACTTGAAGCATTTGTTGTGTTGAACTATTTCAATTGCTTTTGTTTGATTTGTTCATTGCAAACAGCTGAAAGTCTGTCAATTTTAACAATAAACCTGACTTGCAATGAGGGTTGAATAATTTTGATTGCAACTGTACAGGGTTATGTGATTAAAGCAAACAGGTTCTGTTTGAGTTCCAGCAACCGGGTGTAGATTTTTAGTTATGACCAAAAGCTGGTTCAGGGCACTTTCCTTCATACAATCTTCCAGAGGTTGAATGAGAAAAACAGCCATGTGAGACTCATGTAATCTCAAACCTTTCCTTTCAAACATGCAGGTTACTGATGACTTTCTTTTAGAACAAATGACCAGATGGTCAGGGGTGGTTAAAACGACTGGGCACAGAAGCTAAAACCAGGCCAGTGACTGTGAGTTCAACATGACACAGGTGAACTAACTGACAAGAGTAGACAAGCCAAAGTTGATTCTGAGTTGCAATCTAATTGTGATGCTATTAAGCCTCAGGTAAAAGCCAACTCTACTTGTTTACAGCATTGAGCAAATAATAATTTCTCTGAGCGCAAATTTCAAAACTTTGAGCAATTTGAGCAAAAATTTCTTCTGTGACTGTATATATATATATATATATATATATATATATATATATATATATATATATATATATATATATATATATATATTATTTATTTAACATAAAATCCACACACTGGGTGTTACAAATATTAACTTAAGACCAAAACTTTACACGACTAATTGTCCAATTATATAAGACTGAAAAGAATCCAATAAACACATCAGAACATATATTATTCATTTAGGATTGTAGTTTAATTCCGTGCTTTTTTGCATCTATAAAAAGTAATTAATATATATATATATATATATATATATATATATATATATATATATATATATATATATATATATATGCAAAAAAGCATGGGATTAAACTACATTCCTAAATAAATTATATATTCATATATTCGTTTTAATTTATTTATTCATTTTCATATGACTCATTTACATGTGATTCATTTACCTTTTCTCTTCTCATATTTCATTGAGAAGAAGAAGGAAAAAAAAAAAAAGTAAACCAAAATTAAAAGGACCAAAAACCCACCCCCCGCCCCCCCGGGCTCATCATGGCTACTCAATAACTGTCGCTGGTTATATAAATATTATAAAACCCAAGAACAGGCACAAAAATTTAAGTGGGAAGTGTCTGTAACTCCATAAAGTATACACTAAAGGGATGCCATTTATAAAATAAATAAATAAATAAATAAATAAATTTTAAAAAATAATAAAATTAACGAACAAATAAATAAATAAATGATTCATCTAAGTTAGGAGCGTATACAATACCTGTCTTTGCATTAGAGTACCAGCAACTATAATATATCTACCGTTCGCTTTAGCGATAACGTTAGTGGACGAAAACTGTAACCTTATGTCAATTAAAATAGCGACGCCTCCTATTTTCACATTAAAGTTCGAGTGGAAGACATTTCAAATATGTAAAAACCTTAGATCTCTTGACAGGATTACCTCTGACGTCCCAACAAATAAATCTTAAAGGAGTTTATATCAAGAGTTTAACGTAGTCTCCTGCTTCCTCCGCTGAAATAAAGTCCTTCTGAACACCGTTATATGTAATGCGAAGCCGAGCTGGGTGAAGTATTCCATAGCAAGCGCCCTCGATACCACGAAGTTGACGCCGAACCTCGTTAAACGCAGCCCGGGCCCGGGCTGTCTTGGCTGTGTAGTCAGGGAAAACGGAGATGGCCAAATCCCTCATTTTAATCCGCTGGATCTCTCTCGCACGGCGTAAAATATCAACACAGTCACTGTGATAGTGGAATCTCCACACAATAGCTCGTGGTCGTTCACCAGGCTTGGGCTTCGGCTGAAGGGTCCGGCGGGACCGGTCCAGAACCGGCTCCTTCTCCAGACCAAACGCCTCTTTTAACAAGACCGCTACTGCAGCAATTGTACAGGTGTCAGCGCCCTCTGGAACTCCGACTATCCTAACGTTATTGCACCGTGACCTCGACTCCAAATACTCACATTTATTCTCTAATCGAGTCACGGTCGCAGTGAGAGACTCGATAGTAGTCTATTCCGTGTTTTATTGCATCTATAAAAAGTAATATATATATATATATATATATATATATATATATATATATATATATATATATATATATATATATATATATATGCAAAAAAGCATGGAATTAAACTACAATCCTAAATAAATTATATATTCTTACACACACACACACACACACACACACACACACACACACACATATATATATATATATATATATATATATATATATATATATATATATATATATATATAGATAGATAGATAGATAGATAGATAGTTTATGCATTACTTTTTATGGATGCACAAAAAGTACTGAATTCTACAGTCCTAGCGATCCCTGGTTGATTGGTAGAACCTGTCATTCCCCAGGAATTGGTTCAAATACAACTGGTACAAATACCAGGTTCACATTTTATTGTTGGTTTGACATTTAATTTGACTCTCTGAATGATCTTTTTTTTATTTTATCCATCAATGCGACACTTGAACTTGTCTACCACTTATAGGTTTTTGCAAATTATCATTTCATTTGTAAATAAATTTCAAATAAATCCAACAATGAACGATCATCAGCTCAGCTAACGTGATATTTGTGAATGCACGTAAATAACCAAATTGATTAATTTTAAAACATCTCATTTGAATATATTTTGATACATTTAACGAATATATATATAATACTATTTAAACATTTTAAAAACTTTCCTTCGGACCCCCTGCAATTACACCACTGACCACTAGGGGTCCGAAAGACTGAACTAGACGGTAGAGTACACAGCGCACAGTGTACTGTGTACAGTACGTCATTTGGGACACAACTTATTTACTCTCCGAAGCGTGTTTTCGGAGCAGAACTAACGTAATGAGTAAATGTACCGCGCGCAGACCAACTGATCGATAATGAGATTCGTTATCAACGATTTTCGTAATCGATTATTATCGATTTTATCGATTAGTTATCAGTCCCTTGACTGGCCCTGGCAGTTTGTGGAAGGCTTCTCTCAGAGCAGCATCTAAAAAACACAAATGGGAAAATAGTAGTTAAAACACAACATACACCACCACATGATTACAGTAATAATGAAGAAAAAAGTATTGCTTGGCACTAAACAAATAAAAGTATCATCAATGTTCTGCCTGTTTAACTTGATTTTAGACCATCCATCCATCTTCTATACCGCTTATCTACTTCAGGGTCACGGGGAAACCTGGAGCCTATCCCAGGGAGCAGCAGGCATAGCATCACACACACCCATTCACCCATTCATACACTACAGACACTGTGGACATGCCAATCACTCTACCATGCATGTCTTTGGACTGGGGGAGGAAACCGGAGTACCTGAAGTACCCCACATCCCCACAGCATGGGGAGAACATGCAAACTCCAGGGCCATGGTGGGAATCGAGCCCCTGCCCCTGGAGGTGTGAGGCGAATCAAAAGGCGAAGCAAGGTGATCAAAGGCGAAACAAGGTGATCCCTTGTTTCTGCTTATTTCTGAAGGTCTATACACCAAAATAGTAACCTTTAAAGAAAATGTAAACCTTCAGCCAACTAATTAATAATTACTTTATACATTATAATGATAATATGCTTAAGGAATTATTACAGTTGTTATAGGCCTATAGAGTAAAAATATTGACCAAGTCAAACACATTAATAGTAAAATATATTTATTTAGTAGTAGTGTAGACTGGATTCTCATTAGCTGATAAAGTGGGTGGTCTCAAGTCGGTTTTGTGATTTTGCCTTGATATGATTAACCATACTGAAACCACGTTCACAGTCTGCACTAGACCTTTGGAAGGTACCACCAATGTCAATCAGCTGTACAAGCTCAGTGAACTCCTCACTTTTTACCATCTCAGCAAATATCTGCTGCGCGCCCATCTTCCGTTTTTCTTTAATAGTGAACTTGAAATCCTTGTACTGCTGACAGATACGCCCTGTGGCATTTGTTCTTTTAGTTTTGTCAATTCTGCTCACTGAATGCTTTCCTACTCATTGACCAGTAAGTTTTTGCGTGCAGCCTAAAATTGTGCTGTGTGGGACCCTCAATTACTCTGCGCGCCAGCGCAAGCACGAAGCTTAGAGGGAACATTGCTCCTCAGCTAAAATCACTAAGTCAAGTGAACCCAAAAAGAGGAGTAGCTCAACTTATTGGCATGCGATGTATGGTTTCTAGTTCAATCAATGGTGTACCCCTTCAGATGCTGTTGGATTCCGGTGCCCAAGTGACAATGGCAGAAAAAGCATGGATGGAGAAAGAACTGCTTGGTGTCAAAATCTAGCCACTTGAATTTCTCTTTACTAACCAGTCTCTGAAAATAACTGCAATTAAAGGCACTGAGGTACCTCTCGATGGTTGGGCAGAAATTGACCTTCAGCTCTATAGTCAGAAACATGGACATATGTCTATTAGGGTCCCACTTCTGATCAGCCAAACTGTAGCTGTCCTGTGTTAGGTAGCAACGTCATAGCAGAGGTCATTAAAGAGAATGCTGAATCACGGTGAAAAAGTTGTTGTTTCTTATGTACTGAAAGAAGCTTTAAGTGTCAGTAAGTCCATGGTAGAAGCTCTGGTTTCGGCTCTCCAGAAAATGAAGCCTGCCGAGATACCACAATGTAATGTCCACATTGGCAAGAAGGGTGTAATTATTCCCTCTGGACATATTCATGAAGTCAAATGTAGGATTTGAGGGTGGCCAGGTGGTGGAATGATGCTGTTTCAACTTACTGTGGAGAATGACTGCCCTGAGGGTTTAGAGCTTTTCTCAGCTTTGGTGGATGTTCCTCGGGGATGTCGAAATGTGTTAACGTTCCGTCCAGAATCCCATTAAACATGATATCTCCCTCCCACAGAAAACAGTCCTTGGCACCCTTGAAGACATAGTCGATCTCAACCCAATCCAGCAGCCCATTGTGCATCCTGAGCCCATGCAACCAAACATTGCCCAATCATTATTTGATCAGTCTGAGGTATTTGCCAAGGATGATGCAGATATTGGTTGCCTTCCTGACTTACAACTCAAAATCCACTTAAAAGATGATACTCCAGTCCAAAAGACCAACAATGCAATACCAAAGCCCTTGTATAGGGAGGTCAAAGAATATGTTCAAAACCTGCTTGAACATGGATAGATTTGGAAATCTACATAACCATATTCCTCCCCCCGGTTTTTGTAAAAAAAAAAAAAAGAAATAGAAAAAGAAAAAGATATGAGCCTTCATTGAGCCTTCGTTGACTTCCGTGGACTAAACAGTAAAACTGTTCCTGACAGCCACCCACTTACACACATTCAAGATCTACTGGATAGCCTGGGATTAATTCATGGTTTTCCATACTTGACCAGGGCATTGCATACCACCAGGGCTTTATGAGGAGAGTACTAGACAGCTGACAGATTTCAGCATGCCTTGGGGATTGTATGAGTGGGTCTGTCTTCCCTTTGGCCTTATGAATGCTCCAGCAGCATTCCAAAGGTGCATGGAAGATGTGTTGAATGGTCTGAGGGATGAATACTGTTTTCCATACTTCAATGATGTGCTCTGTTTTTCAAAATCATTTCAAGACCATGTCAGGGACTTGAAAAGAGTGTTCTGGCATTTATGGGAGCATGGTGTCAATTTACGCCCAAAGAAGTGTGAGCTATTCAAACGCCAAGTGGGTGTCCAAGTTGACCCAAATGACCTGGAAGCAGTGCTGCAATTGAAAGAGAAGGAACCACAGAATGTTGGGGAAGTCAGAGCTCTGTTGGATTTTTTAGGCTATTATAAATCTTTCATTCAAGATTTTCCAGAATATCTCAACCACTCTTTAAGCTTCAAGAGGGTCCTGATGGGTTTGATGGGAAACCTGCCAAAACTAGGCCTACAAGGAAGGGCATGAAAGGTGGTCAGTTGCCATCCAAGACACCAGTCCAGTGGACCACTGATTGTTCGCCTTGTTGATATGTTGTCCAGCTCTCCTATTCTGGCATATCCAGACTTTAATTTGCCTTTTGTCCTCCATACTGATGCATTCAATGAGGGTCTGATAAACTGAGACTTGACAAGGGAATTTTGTACAGACTGACAGGGCAATACAAACAACTGGTTCTCCCTAACAATCTGAAGTCTGTTGTGCTAAAACACCTTCATGATGACATGGGACATGTTGGGTCTGGCAAAGTCATCCACCTTGTGAGGCAAAGGTTTTATTGGCCTTTCATGCAGCGCAATATTGAAAATTATGTCATCCGTCAGTGCCCCCATTCCTGAAAAAGCACCAATGAGCTCAATCGTAACCCATATTCCTTTTGAACTCCTGTCTGTTGATTATCTGCACCTTGAACCAAGTAAGGGAGTCTACAAGTACATCTTAGTTCTGGTAGACCATTTTACTCGCTTCAGTCAGGTGTACCCAATGCGGAACAAATCTGGCAGAATGGCAGCCGAGAAGATTTTCTATGACTTCATTCCTTGCTTCAGGTATGAGGAGTTTGAGAATAAGTTATTCCAGTGACTTCAGCAGCATGCTGGCATCGCCCTTTCAGAACCACTCCCTACCACCCGCATGGGAAATCCTGTTGAGTGCTTAAATAGGACACTTCTGCATATGCTCAGAACACTGTCAGAGGAAAAGAAATCAGAGTGGAAAGAAAAATTAACACACATAGTTAATGCTTACAATTGTACGAAGCATGAAGGCACGGGCTATTCACCATTCTTCATCCTCTTCGGAAGAGCTCCACAGAAACTAGTTTTCTTTTGAGATGTAGCCTCAGTATTAAACTGATGCAAACAGGAAAAGACACAAATTTTTGTCTGTGCCCTTTATTGTTTAACAGGTACACAGTGCTTAACTGCCTGTGTGTCCTTTGCTGCCGGCCGAGATATCCCCTAGGTCTGAGGCCGGTAACACACAACTCTATTTAACAAAGATTTTTTTTTGATAAAACTGTGTTGTGTTTGCAGTGTTTGATATCCATGAGAGCAGAGTATTTTTATTATTATTATTTTTTAAACAAAAGATCAAAAGAATAAAGACAGCCTTCTTTGCTCATATTTACCAAGGGTGCCAATATTAGTGGAGGGCACATTATGTTTCTTAATAGCCTGTGGTATAGCTGACTGTCAACATTGGCTATAGCTATAGCTTTAAATCATGAGTATCTTCCAAAACACTACAAGCCACAACTGTCAAGCAAACATTTTTTTTTACCTTTTCTACATCCACTTCTCTAAACAGTCCATGTGTTGCTAAATAAATGTGTTGGCATTTTGGGAGTTTTAGACAGTATACTGTAATTAATTATGCTTTGTTGTTTAAACATCTGAATTTACAATTAAATAAGCTAATAAACACCTAATTACACCTATTAATAACAACATCATATCCAATAGTTGCCCATGCAAAAATTATGACAGTGACACCTATTATTACAGTGACACTAATGTACTTTATTTAAAGAAATTATGCCAACTATATTTCTGGTGTAGAACCATAAGATACACAGCAGACCACAAAATCATAGTTTATACACTTGTGGATCACTTGCAACTGGTTGTTGTGTGATTGAGCAGATCAATAAGGAGACAGCAATGAAAGCTGCAGATTGACAATGCTAAAGCATTTTCTCTACTTTCCTAGTCATTATATCACTTCAGATTATGCACATTATCTGTCTCACTGATGCAGCAGGTGATTTGGCCTAGATTTGGCCTAGAGTCACTCCAATCAGAGTCTTCCACTAACTGGGGTTGGCTTCAAACTGTAAGAGCCTGACAGCTCTCTGTGATTCTCAGACGGAGTATAGAATTTTCAAAAGCACATTTAAAATAATCTGATGAATAATTTGATATAAAAAGTGTATGAATAAACAAATGGGCTATACATAACAGACCACCCACAAATCACTTCATCAAGACATCATGAACATTTTAAATTATTTAAAATGTTGGTAAATAGTCATTAGTCCTGATCTAAATACAAGGATGAAGGGGACACACCCAGAGTTGATTTACAGGATGCTTGTGGCACTTAAACAGTGACACATCACTCTACAAAAAAAAAAGGGGCACTAGGTTAAAAACAACCCAAATCGGGTTATTTTTAGTCCAATGGCTGAGTAAATATAGGACAGAACATATTTTGTGTTAAACTAACCCATCAAGTTGGGTTGTTATTTTTAACTCAGCAAAGGGGTTGTTTAATTTTACAAAAATGCTGGGTTAATTTTATTTCACAAATGGGTTAATATTTTCAGGGTTATTTTTTTTACCAGTTGAAAATGTCAAATATACCACTTTAAAAACAAATAAGTTAGCATGATATCTCCTTTATTTATACACAAGAAGGTGTTCAGAAATGTATTGGTAGAGCTGTTAAAGTGGTGTTTATATATTGGCTTTGAAGTAAATAACTCAAATACGTCATTTATTTATGACAAAAGCGTAAAATTATGATCAAAGGGGACATTTAAAACATCCAAAAAACTGAATAACCAACTTATGATCCAGTGGGCAAACAAGTAAGCCAAAGCTAATAAGATATCGGTGCATTTAATGTCATGTAAACTGGACTGTTATCGCACATTCTTGCTTTTTCTAGTGTACAGTAATAGTTTTATGGATAAATATATTGACACAAACCTTGTTTCTCCAAATAAATCTACAGTTTGTCTGTGTGAAAACTGCTACCTCCACCTGAGGTGAATTCAAACTGAGTTGATTTGACCCAAGGAGCCGGGCTAATGCATCTAGGTGGGGGAGGGGTGCATTGATTCACTCAAGTGGACCCAACCACTAACCCAATGGTTGGGTTACACAAAACTACCCAAAAACTATCTAAGACTGGGAAAATAACCCAATTAAATGACCCAAAAGACTCAACCCAGCAACTGGGTAGAAAAAATAACCCAGCATTTTTAGAGTGATGATGTGATGACTGTGTTCTTTCGGAGTTTTGTTAATATTAAATTAAGGTTTGTTTATTTTGTCCAGTTATATCTAGCCTGATTTCTAAAATGAACAAACATTTCACCATAATTAAAGTTCACATAACTACCTGAAGTTGGGCTGGTTTGAAAAATGTTTCTATTTTGTACCTGATTTTGAGCTGCAACCACTTTATTAAAAAAATGTTAAAAATACACTTCCATAACTGTCTATATAGGAGTAGATAATAGACCTAAAATTAGTTTCAGTAAATTAAAGGTGTCATATCATGATTTATAAACATTGATTATGTTGTTTTTTGGGTGTACTTTAATGTTCAAAAAGTGCATTATTTGTCAAATACTGTACATTAATGAAGTACCTCTTCAACCTTGCCTGAAATCTGATTTAACCAAAGCCCCTCATTCCGTAAAGCCCAGAGTGCTCTGATTGGCCTGCTGACCCGTTGCGTTGTGATTGGCCAACAGCTTTGTGTGTGTCAGAAAAGTAACTTCCCTTAGCTTTAGCATTATTGTTAGCTTGAGAGTTAGCTTTAACTGTAGCCTCTAAAGCAAGCTCCTAAGCAACATGTCGTCGGTTTTACCGTATCAGTTCAAGCCCGATTCAGAAAATGCGGATGATCAAGCAGAAGCAAGTCTGCAAAAATTACATGAGCAGAATGTTTCACAGTGGTAAATTTTTATTTTGTAACTCTCACCTTTCAGATACTTCGGCAGGATTGACTATGCTATGTACACAGCTTCTATGTGTACATACAGTATCTCACAAAAGTGAGTACACCCCTCACATTTTTGTAAATATTTGATTATATCTTTTCATGTGACAACACTGAAGAAATGACACTTTGCTACAATGTAAAGTAGTGAGTGTACAGCTTATGTAACAGTGTAAATTTGCTGTCCTCTCAAAATAACTCAAGACACAGCCATTAATGTCTAAACCACTGGCAACAAAAGTGAGTACACTCCTAAGTGAAAATGTCCAAATTGGGCCCAATTAGCCATTTTCCCTCCCCAGTGTCATGTGACTTGTTAGTGTTACAAGGTCTCAGGTGTGAATGGGGAGCAGGTGTGTTAAATTTGGTGTCATCGCTCTCACTCTCCCTCATACTGGTCACTGGAAGTTCAACATGGCATCTCATGGCAAAGAACTCTCTGAGGATCTGAAAAAAAGAATTGTTGCTCTATATAAAGATGGCCTAGGCTATAAGAAGATTGCCAAGATCCTGACACTGAGCTGCAGCATGGTGGCCAAGACCATACAGTGGTTTAACAGGACAGGTTCCACTCAGAACAGGCCTTGCCATGGTCAACCAAAGACATTGAGTGCACCTGCTCAGCTTCATATCCAGAGGTTGTGTTTGGGAAATGGACGTATGAGTGCTGCCAGCATTGCTGCAGAGGTTGAAGTGATGGGGGGTCAGCCTGTCAGTGCTCAGACCATACTCCGACCGCACACTGCATCAAATTGTTCTGCATGGCTGTCGTCCCAGAAGGAAGCCTCTTCTAAAGATGATGCACAAGAAAGCCCGCAAACAGTTTGCTGAAGACAAGCAGACTAAGGACATGGATTACTGGAACCATGTCCTGTGGTCTGATGAGACCAAGATAAACTTATTTGGTTCAGATGGTGTCAAGCGTGTGTGGCAGCAACCAGGCGAGGAGTACAAAGACACGTGTGTCTTGCCTACAGTCAAGCATGGTGGTGGGAGTGTCATGGTCTGGGGCTGCATGAGTGCTGTCGGCAGTGGGGAGCTACAGTTGACTGAGGGAACCATGAATGTCAACATGTACTTCGGAATGCCCTCAGAGACTGGGCCGCAGGGCAGTATTCCAGCATGATAATGACCCCAAACAGACCTCCAAGACGACCACTGCCTTGCTAAAGAAGCTGAGGGTGAAGGTGATGGATTGGCCAAGCATGTCTCCAGACCTAAACTCTACTGAGCATCTGTGGGGCATCCTCAAACAGAAGGTGTAGTAGCACAAGGTCTCTAACACTCACCAGCTCCGTGATGTCTTCATGGAGGAGTGGAAGAGGACTCCAGTGGCAACCTGTGAAGCTCTGGTGAACTCCATGCCCAAGAGGGTTAAAGCAGATCTGGAAAATAATTATGGCCACACAAAATAATGACATTTTGGGCCCAATTTGGACATTTTCACTTAGGGGTGCACTCACTCTTGTTGACATGGTGCCAGAATTCACTTAAGTCTCGCCTTCTTACTTTGTTGCTAGTCTGGAGGAGTGTTCTCTGTTAGATAGAATAAATCCCTTTGGGGGAAAATATGAGTTTGGGACTTTGCAGAGCTTGATACATGCACAAACAGATACATTACACTCCCAATCATAAGGAAAACATTAAAAATCATTTTATCTCCTTTAAACAACTTCAAAAGCAAATGTTTTGGATGATTGTTTCCTCTGCTGGAACTGTCCTAACAGTTTTTTTTTTTTTTTTTGTAGTTGTTATTTTATTTCAAGACTTTTGAGGCTTCATAAAAGAATATCTTCTTTTTTTATTTGCAGCAACTATAGACACAAGCATCTTTTCCCATTTTTTCCTGAGATCTTGGAAAACCATAAGCTGCTGAATGCTTTCCTTTTACTGGCTCACTTTACTGCATGGTTCATGTAAGTGAGATGTACTGTATATGATGATACATTTGAGTGCTCAAATCTGAGCTCAATTCATTGCTAATATTGAATAATGAAGACTATCTCTTAATTGATAGAACATTAAGTATTCTGAAAATGAAATTAAACGTGCAATGCTGTGTTTATGTTCATTTTATATAGCCCATGGTTTTAGACTTAGCCTTCAATTTATTGTGATTGTTTTACACATTACTTTGTGCTTTTGTTCTGGTACATACAATTTCTCTATAGCCACAGCTAAATGTAAGGTTCTGGCTTGCCCCTGAGACATAGTGGCTGAGAAAAGGAAAAGGAGATTAGTAGTTCAAGAGGTCAGTTTATTAAATGCTGTAAAATACAATTTAATTTTAACTGCATCCTGTGGTAAACTGTGAGACAATAAAGAACACAGTACAGGGAGCTTGCTTTCCCTCGTTTGGTTAGATGGCAAATGGCAGTTGTATTTCATATGAATATGTGATGAATGTCCAGAAATCACTGCCAGCATAGTAAGCATTTAAGTGAAGACAGGGTACGAAATGAAGACTTTGTCTTCATCATAAAAGAACAGAAATGCCTATTCCATGCTTGGAGAAGCTACTTTGATTGCAGTGTTAATTTGCTTATCAATCATATTGTCTATCTGGCTTGTAATATTTTGAGGCCTACTGTAACATTCCTTGAGACCTTTAAAAGAGCAATATTTAGAGGATTTCCATTACAGTTAGAACTCATGTGTCATTAGTATGAAAACTGGAGATTGCCCAGACATTTGTCTTACTGGGAGTATGCAAATCAAAACTGTGCTGGTCACAAGATAGACCTAGACCAGGGGTGGGCAATCTTATCCGGAAAGGGCTGGTGTTGGGGCAGGTTTTCATTCCAACCAAGCAGGAGCCAATTTGTCCAGGACTGGCTGTCCCAACAATTTCTGCTAAAGGGGGCAGTGCAAGCTTCTGAGGCCAAGGGTGTACTTAATTTTTCCACAGAAGAGTATCACATATATTGATATTTCTGCTGAATAAATAATTGAAAAAATATTTTTCCTTGTGGTTTGTTCAAGTATATCAACTGTATTAATAGGGACTGTTTCAAAGATGATCGAATGTTTGCGTGTCCAAATATGTCAAAAATGCCAACAATGTCTATGGTGTGTATTTACATTCCCATTCTTTCTCTCTCTGGTCTATGTCATGGGGAGCCTAGCAGTGTGTCAGGCCACTGATTCATTGCCAGATGGATAGTGAGCTGGATGTTGGAGCTTCATGGAGACTTAGCATAAACAGCAGAAGGCTCAAGCTCCAGGGGTACTGTGGCTGAGACTTATCCTCTGTATCCCAGTTGAGAAACATGGATAGCAGCCCAGATATGATACCCATCCCTTTCTCCTCATCTAGAGCAAGAAAGAGGATTTTGTTTTAAATTCATTAAGGATAATATTTAAAATAAACTAATTGTATCTATTGCTTCACTAGTAGATTGCATAGCAATGGGAGATAATGTGAATGACTAAGATTCAAATTCATATCCTTATATTTTCATATCACATCATTACCCATTATGAATAATAGTTTATTTGTATATGCTACACATAAATGACCATGTCATTTGTGGGTTTATTTAAACGAGAATGGCATGTTCATTTATGCATAGCCTAAATGACATGCTCATTTATGCATTATGCTATGCATAAATGAACATGTCATTTAGGCATAGCATAATGCATAAATGAACATGTCATTTGTGGGTTTATTCAAATGAAAAACATGATCTATTGTGATATAAGCACAGCCTAGACATTTCCTCTCCTCCAAAATTTGAAACTCCTCTTCAATTGTCTTGCTCATTTCCTGTAGAACTGCTATAAAAAGCACACAGACTTCTGTGCAAAGCCTTACAGTTTGCATGCCAGTCTTGTGAGTTCTGAACCATGTTTTCTTGGATATATATTTTGTATATGACCTTACCTTGCCTCACTGTTGCCTTTGCCTAACCTCTTTGTTTGACGCAACTTCTGATGTCTGGTATTTTCACCCTGCCTCGGCATTTGGCCACATTTTTTGCTACTGATTTGGATTTGTACGCTTACAAGTTTTTTATGGTGACAACCTGTTTTGTTTTGCCTTTGAGTATTGTTTCAACAAACATTACATTTCAGAAGGCTTCGCCAAGCAACATGTCCAGCAAAAGCGCATGATCTCCAAACTGATGCATCTTCTCAGGGTCAGATGCTCAGCAACCATGACAAATGGCCAACACCATGGAGGAGATCCTCCATGCCACATCTGGGCACCACAATCATTTTTGCTAACCAGGAAGTGATCCCACTATGATTTCCACAAGCACTTCCTGGAAAATACAGTGGTTTTCCAGCCAAATGTAAAGGTTTCCTCATAGAATGTGCCATCCTATTCACTAGTGTACCTGTGCATTTTTCTACATTAATAAAATTTGCCAGGTGCTCATCCTACTGACTGCCAGAGCACTCACATGGTCTACAGCTATTTTCACCTCCACACTGCTAAATCAAAACTACGTGAGCTTCATACAAAGATGCTGGAGAGAGACTAGTAACACTGAAGCAATCTGCTTCTGAGTTTTAACTAACTTTTTGCACTGTGGATGCTGAGACTGGGTGGAATGAATTGCCATGTTTCAGCAAAGCACTCCAAGCTGAGCTAACCTGCCTGGACAATTCGTTAACACCTAACCAGTTCATACAGCTCCATTTGCACAAACATTCTGATCAGGGCCCATAAACTCAGAACTGCCACTGCCAGAATACTCTACCTTGAAGAAGTTTTTAGCAAAACACAGGTGTCAAAATTACCACAACAATGACTCTGGGACTGATTCATTGAACTTCAGGCTGGTACTACACCTGTGTTTATCCCCTCTCACTCCCAGAGACCAAAGCCAAGGAAGAATACATTACTGAAGCCCTGGTCCAAGGTCGCATCTGCCCATGAAGATTGTCTGCTGCTGCAGGCTTCTTCATTGTTGAAAAAACGGAAGCAGACACGGACCCTGTGTAGAATTCAGAGGATTGATCCATCGACATGCATATAACCTGATCCACATAAGAGAAGGGGGTAATTGGAAGACTGCCTTCATTACCAATATTGGGCACTAATATTGAGTACCTGGTGATGCCCTATTGTCTAGTTAATGCTCTTTTAGTGTTAAATGACTTCATTAACAAGCTACTCCAAGAGTTCCTGCATATACACATCATAATTTACATTGATGACATCCTCATCTACCCAGACTGTGATGGAACACATTTCCCAGATATGTGTAGTGTTGAACAAACTCTTAGAAAATGGCCTGTATGTCAAGTTGGATGAATATGAGCTTCATTAGAAATCTATTAAGTTTTTAGCATTTGTCTTTGACATAAAAGGAGTGGAGGTTATCCCATGGTGGAAGACACTCCTGATCCTTTCAGAAAGGTTGTATTAAGGATATGGGCCTTCAGAGAAATGCCATCCACCATGCTGTGGTAGATCACAACAGCTGTTATATACACGTGATAGACCAGTTGTGGACCTGTGTATCCCTCATACTCATTCAACAAAAAGCTGATTTGGCATCAGCAAAGGGGTCCATCTGTACCTTGCCAACCATTCGGTGCTGTGGGCTCTGTTGCAGGAAACCAGTTTCTGGTGTGGCCTCAGTTCTAGAATCATCAATTTCAGCTGATCCACGTTTGCTAGGTTGTCCATACATCTTTAGACTGCCTCAGATTTCTGGGTTTTTTGCTCTGCTTCTTAGTCATCGCTGCACAGGGCATTTGTGACTAGCAAGTTGTTTAGTCTGCTATACAGTATAGCAGGCTCAACAATGCATGACATGCAGTACAGTATTAGCAAGTGGTGGATCCGACTAGAATGAGGGGTGAAAGGAAACTTGTGATGACATCATCTCTAGTGATGTGTTTAGCAAGTGGCTAACATAGCTTTCAATAAATAGTAGCTCAACTATACTAGCAGAACTAGCCACAGACCCACTAGTCATTGGGTATCGGGAAATGGAAGCTGGGGAAAGAGCTACTAAGTGATGGAAAAATGTACTAAGAAGGATAGTGAAGAGAAATTGACTCTAGGATGTTGTGTAAGCAAACTGCTAGCTATGAGCAATGCCTCAATGCACTAGTGGCACTTAAACATGTTCCCACTAATCAGCTAGACAACTGGGCATGTGGAAAAGTCTGAGCGGTGAAAGCGAGGCAGGTCATTACTTGGTAGGAAAAATTAGGATGTGCGAAAGCAGCCCACACTCCTAGCCTTATGTGTTATGAATTTTGCAAATGTAGCAAGTGTGAATAGATGATAGTAGATTACAGGAGTCTATTATCAGCTTTAGAGGTAACACTATTTGCATAAACTCATATGGTTACTTTGTATCTTTGTTTGAAGAGCTTGGCATGTGTATCCCTGGAGAGGTGAAATGAATTTTATGGCTAAAAGTACTGTATTTGGACATCTAACCATTGCAATCATATGTGCTTGTTGAACATCCCATTCCAGATTTTGCCCCCCTTTGTTGCTATAACAACCTCCACTCTTCTGGCAAGGAAACTCTTTATGCAATATCTTGGAACGTGGCTGTGAGGATTTGTTCATGAAGTCAGATATTGATGTTGGGTGAGGAGGCCTGGCATGCAGTCCACATTCCAATTCATCCCAAATGTATTCAGTGGGGTTGAGGTAAATGCTGTGTGCAGGCAAGTTGCGTTCTTCTACACCACCCTTGACAAACAATCATGCTGGAAAATGTTTGGGTCCCTTCATTCCAGTTTAGGGAAATCTTAAAGGTACAGCATACAAACACAGTCTGGACAGTTGTGTGCTTCCAACTTTGTGGCAGTTGAGAGGATGCCCACATATGGGTGTTATTGTCAGGTATTGCCACATACTTTTGGTCATATAGTGTAAAATCAATGTTTTTTACTGACTATCTAAATCTTATGATTTGAAAGCCTGCTGTGAAAATGCATTACTTAAAAAACTTTATATTTATAAAAGTGTTAACTACACACTTGCATTAATTACACACTTGCATCATTAGTATATCGAATGTGTACTATAAAACAATAGTAGTGGTACATTACTCAAACAATTATGACACAATACAGGTGAGATGGTATATGTTAATACTGAAAGTTGATCTGTGAACTCACGTTCTGTTTTCCTCTCAGAGCTTTGAACAAAGTAATTTTTGTCAAAACAATATCCGTTATAATAAAATTAATTTGATCATTAATAATATGCAGTAGAACAAAAAACGATGTGACTATAGAAGTAAAAGAGAAGAAAATATCTTGTGAAAATGAGAGTAAGTTAAAATACGCAAGATTAGAGGAAAAGGTGTAAGTATAATGTCCAAAAGAGAAGCTGCAGGAAAAGATTGATTGAGCTGGAGGAATGAGCACCTGATGAAGTACGAGTGTGTCTGGCAGGGCTGAGTGGCTGGACTGATGACAGCTTGTGAGTGGGTGGAAAGGAAACACAACCACAAGCAGCAAGGACAAGACACACAGACTAGGAGAGCCAGCTGGGCTGAAAACATGTGCTCAGAAGAATTGGCTATCCATACTAGAGATACACACAGTAGAAATATGTCAAATTCTGATGTTATTTTTGGTAAAGTAGCTCATGGTTGTAACCAACATTTTGGAAGTGCACAGACAGCCCAAGGCTATGCCATACAGACACTGGGTATTTTTCATGTCTATATTGTCTATTATTCATGCTTGCCAATTTTCAAACAGTAGTGTGTATGAGTGTAAGAGAGAGAGAGTGAAAGAGAGAGAAAGAGAGATATGATGATGATGATGATGATGATGATGATGATGATGATGATGATGATGATGGGATTAGTTGAATGTACAACCATGGCCAGTAAATCACTGAAGCCCTAAAGAAGAGAGTGATCTTTATGAACTCTCATCCCCCTGAACTGATTTGTAGAGCTGTTATAGGGTCATGGGCATGTGTGAAGATTTACTGAAATCACCAGTCTACTGGTCCTGCACCACATAAATCATCCTAAAGACACGTTGTAACACTGCAAAAAGAGGATGAGAAAGAAGGATAGATATAGAGGAAGATTGCAGGAACACTTTAGGTGGACACTCAAGTGTAGCAGGATTACGTACTGATAATATATGGGATGACAGGAGAGACAAGTTAATGGACAGGAGAAACAATCTTGCCAGCTACGCCAAGAGCATCACAGTTACTATGCACACACACACACACACACACACACACACACACACACACACACACACACACACACACACACACACACACATTATAATAAAAACTATAATTGTCTATAATTGTATTTAACAGAAACATTTAGCAGCTAGAGGGGTTTTTTTTTTAATGTATTAGGTAAGCAATAGACTGTGTCTTAATTAGTTAAGTTTAATTACTTTAAAATTACTTTTAAGTCTTAAAAGTTAACGTTCCAAAATGCATTCACAAGCATGAGCTAAACCTGTCTGTATTGTGATTTGTAATAAACAATGCTGTATTGATTCAATATTGTGTTTATGGAACTACATACACCTACAAACTTGTACCTTATGGTCAGTGCAGGTTCTAGCCCATTTGATGCCCTAGACGAGATTCATCCACAACGACCCCCCCCCCCCCCGAACTCCGCCCCCTACTCCCCCTCATCCCCCAGAGAAAAAAAATTATAGGCTACAACCTACAACACTCATTTCTCGTACTCCAATAATATTTTATTTACTTCAATAATAAAAATAATAAAATAAAACAATTTAAAAAATATAATAAATAGCCATTATGGATAAGCATAACCAGAAAAAAGAATATAAACACAAATTTACCTTATGGTCAATACAAAGCAAGTGCAAAGATTTTTTTCAATAAAAAAATTAAAAAATAGAACATGTTCTTTGTTACTGCAGAACTGCTGTACTCTGTCAGTGCTAACTAGCTAAAACAACATTGTCGTTGCTTTTAAATAGCTAATTTGTTGCTTGCGGACAGCACAGTCTCACTCATAAGTAATACATATTTGTAATAATCATCTTTATCATCTAAATATATTAGGGTAGACTGCCTGGAGTGGGGTTTGTTGTTGGCACAAATTATCACGGTGTGTGACTTCATCGACTGAACAGGTTTGAACTTTTAGTAACACAAGTCAAACATTCAGATACTGCACATCCATAACCACATCTTATTATGGAAGCAAAAATCAGTCCATGGTGCACTTAACCATTAGCATTTTTAAGAGTTGGACAGAAGTCAACCAATCCCAGTCTTCATTATAAATCCATTTTCTAAATAATTTAACACCACAAAAATGACAAATGATATAGAAATCGTAACAAGTTTACTTTAGTTTTTTTCACGCTTTGCCTCTTCTTCTTTTTACATTAAAAAAAAAATTGAGCTCCCGATGGTTTTTGTAAGTTCCATTTTGCATCTCAACTAACAATCTTGATTTCTACTGCTGGTAATACGTCAGCAGCAAAAATTATGCCATGATCATTATCCATAATGCTGTAAAAAAAACTAAATCATCATCACTGACACTCACACACACACTTCACAGTCACACAGACACATCAATGGTGATGACTGATAAGTATGATTTGATGAGTGTCGTGGTGCACTTAGGCCACCTTGCACACACTGCCGTTTATTTACATCGGCACAAGTGTGCGCCAACAAACCAAATTGACCAAACAAGCTTTTCTGAGGTAATAAAAGACACGAGGAATGTGAAATGTGGCTTGGTACTGTTAATCTGATTCTGTGGGGCGGCGCCCCAAATATGGTGACACCCTAGGCGGCCACCTATGATGCCTAATGGATTGACGGCCCTGCTTCTGGTAATTATACCCACACTGAAATATTCTTGGTAGATTTATGTATTGGTCTTTGATATGCTTTTCTTCATCCCACATCCCACATTTCCCAGTGGTCAAACAACACATCCATCATCCAAGCTCCAATCTGGATGTGTGGAGCTGATTGCTCAGTAGCACTGCTCTGTTTATGTCCAGCACCGTGTTCATGTTTGCTTTCAGTGTAAACTCAGTGGAATGCAAAGATAATGCATCATTAAATGCCTGACTTTAAATGTCATTTTCATTTCAGAATATAAACACTGGGGTGGCACAGTGACACAGTAAATAGAGCATTATCTATAGTAGATTTGTATTATTATCAAAATTCCTCTTATGCTACTGTGAAATTATTTGTTAATTATACATGAATAAAATGATTCAGTAGTTCAGTAATTATGACAAAAAAATCTGAGTTTTACACAAAACATGTAAATTATTAGGATTACTCAACTGCTTTAAGTTCTGCATTAAATTCTTGTAAATATGTGGTTAAAACCCAAAGTGTATATTTTCCTTACTTTACTGGGTTAAATGTAATGATTTTGCAAGCACTCACAAAACTAGAAAAAAATAAACAAGTAAGGTTTACTTGAAATGATTACATACAAAAAAACACACACACAAAAAAAAATAGGAGGGAGCCGTGGCTTTTGAACTCGATTTGAATATGTGTTCGCAGAACTGTAAACTGATTTAATTGTGAGCATTATGGATGGTTTGTTTTTAATATTTCTCGTATAGTGTTGGCTTTTCTTTTATCAAATATTTTGAAAGATCAAGTGTTTCTGTAAAGTTTTCTTGGTTCACCCTTGTTGTGTTTCTCAGTCAGGTATATGGTTTGTATGTGTGTGCCCAAGACAATTAATTAGTCATCTTAGATTCAGGTGGCCGTGGTAGCTTAGCGTTTAAGGCTCTGATTGGAAGGTCAGGGGTTCAAGCCCCAGCACTGCCAGGCTCTGGGGTACTGGTTGTGGGTTCAAGCTGGCACTGTTGGGCCCTTGAGCAAGGCCCCTAACCCTCTCTGCTCCATGGGCACCATATCATGGCTGACCCTGCGCTCTGACCCCAACTTCCTGGCATGCTGGGGTATGCGAAGAAAAGAATTGCACTGTGCTCGTTATCATTCTGCCAGCTCAGTCTTTATTAAAGTGTATGGAAGTGCACTCACCTTGTGGAGTGCTATATATTATTGGAACTGTTTAAAATGTTAGTTAAGTAGTAATGATACATTTTTAGATGATGTGTACAGTACTTTTTACAGTGTTTAGATTTATGTAATTCATTTGAGCTTTCGGGCATGAAGTAGATATTCTTAAACCTAATTTTCTTAAAACTAAGGAAGAAAAGCTTGATTTACTTGTATTTGTGCAATTTAGTTCAACAATTAACTCAATGTTACGCCACTCAGAACGCGCGGCTGCAGTTCTCAGCATACAGTGCCACCCATGAACATGCTTTTATTGCAGCGAGGGCACTCGTCAGTGCCCTCAGAGGAGGCCTCGAGCGACTGAGAGGAGCACGGACAGCCAACCTAGCCGCTACCGGGTGAGTCCTAGCCAGTCATACACTTCTCATGTATTTGCTTTACCTATTGTGCTAGAGCATTCAGGCCAGTCTTTTGCTCTTTCAGCGCTCGTTGACTCCGGAGCGGCCGAGAACTTCATAGATGAGAGGACTGTGCAGAATCTCGGCCTCCCCATAAGTCCCCTGCTCCGACCTTGCTAACTCACTCCACAGACGGGTCCCACATAGGTGAAGGAGTAATATCCCACAGCACGCTACCGATCAACATCCAAGTTAGCACCCTCCACCATGAAACCATTGTCCTATACCTCACGGTTTCTACCAGACATTCCAGCATTCTCGGCCTACCCTGGCTAGCACTGCACAACCTCCAAATCTCTTGGATGGACAAAGAACTTACCCAATGGTATTGTTTGCACAATTGTCTGAGGGGTCCCACAGTCCCTGTGGCCACCACGACTGTGATGGATGAGTGGAAAACAGCCTTTAGTACTACCTCCGGACACTATGAGTACTTGGTCATGCAATATGGGCTTGCTAACACCCCCTCAGTGTTCCAGAATCTAATCAATGACATCCTGAGGGACATGCTGGGGAGGTACGTCATCGCCTACATCGATATATTTTAATATTAGGTATATTCAATATCCCTAGAGGAGCACATCAAGCATGTTCGGCAAGCATTATGTCTCCTGTTGCGATACCAGCTTTACGTAAAGGCCGAGAAGTGTGAGTTCCACCAACACACGATTCCTATGTATGTCATTAGCCCGAGGGGAGTCACCACGAACCAGCGCAAAACTCAAGCGGTCGTGGAATGGCCCACTCCCCGAACTGTCAGGGAGTTGCAGCGTTTCCTTGGCTTCGCAAACTTTTATTGCCGATTCATTCGGGACTTTAGTAAGGTGGCGCAACCCCTGACATCCCTCCTGAGAGGTAAACCCGACTCCTTGGCGACTCCTTTGGACCCCAATCGCCCAGGAGGCTCTGGAGAAGCTTAAACGGGCCTTTACCACAGCCCCCATCCTCAGACACCCAGATCCCTCCAGACCATTCGTCGTGGAGGTTGATGCATCTGAGGCGGGAGTGGGGGCCATTCTGTCTCAAAGATTCGGAGACAAAACCAGTTGCATCCAGTGGCATTCTTTTCTCGGAAGTTGTCGACAGCTGAACGCAACTATGATAGGCTTATAGGCCCGGAACAAAGAATAAAAAGGCCTATGCACTGTCTTGCATCCACTCCCCGGGAGGTCTGGTGGACCAGGAAGGGTATATCTTGCCCCCTTCCTGTATCGTTGGTGGCATGGAGTGGACCCTAGATCGAGCCTTAACCCACATACCCAGGTCACGAATTCCGACAGCCTGTCCTCCCGGGAAACAGTTCGTACTGAAAAGGTACCGCCTGGAACTCATCACCTGGGCCCACACGACACTTGCGATGGGTCATCTGGGAGCCCGTCGCACTTAACAATTGCTGGCAGAGAAGTTTTGGTGGCCCCATATGCCTAGGGAGGTACAGCATATTGTATCCTCATGTTCCATGTGCGCTCAGTTCAAGATGCCTCGCACTCTACCTGTCAGGAGGTTGGTACCGCTACCCACACCTGACCGCCCGTGGTCCCACCTGGCCCTAAATTTCATAACGGACTTGCCAGAGTCGCAGGGTAATACCGTGATACTGGTGATCGTTGATCGGGTTTTGAAATCCCACAACCACAACCGGCCATACCATCCACCTTTACCACGGCTGAACTCCTCTTCCAACATGTATTGTGATACTTCGGCATTCCAGAGGAGATTGTGAGTGACAGGGGTCCACAGTTCATGTCTCGCATCTGGGCCATGGCCATTTTCATGGAGAAGATAGGGGTCACCATTAACCTCACGTCCGAGTACAATCCCCAGGCCAACGGACAGGCAGAACGGGCCAACCAAGAGGTCATACGGTTCCTCCGAACCTTCTGCTCCACCAATCCAGGGGACTGGAGCCACTTCCTACCGTGGGTGGAATATGTACAGAATTCGCTACGGCATTCCGCCACAGCTCACCCCATTTCAGTGTGTCTTCGGCTACCAGCCGCCATTGTTCCCCTGGAACACCTCCCCCACTGACTCACCAGCCGTAGATGAGTGGTTCTGCTGGAGTGAACAGGTCTGGGAACGCGCCCACCAACAGCTAGTACAGGCCTCCCGCACCGCTAAACGAAAGGCAGACTGGCGACGGAAGGATCACCCCAGGTATCAACCCAGAGATAGGGTGTGGCTCTCCACAAGAGATCTAAAGTCACCCCTCCTGGGCAAAAAGCTCCAACCTAAGTATATCGGCCCCTTCCGAGTCTTGAAACAAATTAACAAAGTCACTTACTGCCTGGACCTACCAAAGTACAGCTGCATCACCCCGTCTTTCCGCGTCCCTCTCCTCAAACCAGTGATACCGGCCCATTGGCCATGCCAGTGCCAGACGACTCCCCACTGGAACCGCTAGAGATTGAAGGCCGCCCAGCCTACCGCGTCTGCGACATCCTGGACACAAATCTGCGCAGAGACTTCCATGCGGCTCATCCAGCCAAACCGGGACCCCAGAGGAAAGAGAGGCCTCGGAGGGATTCGGCTTCCCGAGTGAGCCCTTTTGGGGGGCTCTGTTACGCCATGGCGAATGCGCGGCTGCAGTTCTCAGCATACAGTGCCGCCCACAAACACGGCGGACGAGGACTACACTTCCCAGCCATGCCCGTGCTCGAGTTTGCCGGAGTATTGAGTACAAACACCTGTGCTGTACCAAAAGTTATAAAAGGCCTCATTAACTTCAGCGTCTCACGAAGTAAACGCTCAACAGCCTCGTCTCTGTCGTATACCAAGCCGTAGTTTCGTATCCACTAACCTGGTTTAGATATTAGCATTGTTCGTTGACTACGATTCTGCCTAATCCCTGTATTACCTGTTTGCCCGATCATCTGACCTTGATTTCCTGCCGTACTCCGTCTTTCGTCTGCCACACGCAATCTGGACTGTTCATCCGTGCTTGTCTCCGCCAAGGAATTGTAACACTCAAAATCAGATGGCAGCAACAGTGTGGACTACATTGGGAATAAAGTGCAGATAATAATAATAATAATAATAATAATAATAATAATAATAATAATAATAATAATAAATAATCTCTATGATTTATTACAAATATTATATTGAATGCTACCTGTACTGTGTATGCACAAGAGTTGTTTTTTTTTATACAATTAATTTTAATGGAGCAAAAAAAAAATATTTGAAAGAACATAGCTAAAAGATAATAATAGAATTGCTTTAGAATATATAAGGAATAAAACCTCAGCATGCTAGAAGAGCCTCAGAACCATGTATATGTATGTATGTAAATGCAGAATGCAAGTCATATGTCCCCAGGACCACATACTGGGGAGCCATGTCATTGGGTTATGGGAGGTAATGAGTGTTGAAAGAGTGTTATTTTGGGAGCAAAATAATATTGTAGCAGTAAACAGGACACATTAGATATACTGGTGAAATAAAGGAATTCACGGTTGGCTATTCATAGATAGACCGATTATTTAAATAGTCACTGATCCTTGTTCAGTATTATGCACATATTATGCTTATTATTTTTATTTATATTCATATTTTCATATTTTATTTAGTATATGATATTTTACTATTATACCACTTCACTGTTAAATTCATATATGTGATTGGTCAGAAGGTGTTGGTTAATTTGACAGTTAATTATTTGCTGCAAGGCAAATCACAGATTCATATTAATATGCCTTTTCTAATACATGATCATTTCTATAGTAACCGCTTATTCACAGGGGTTTGTTATTTAACAAGTAAAGACTGGCAGGAGTCTCAACACAGTGTCAGTGCATAAACGTGAGAGACTCCTTTAAATTTTCCACTACAAAGTCTTCAAGACAGAGAACTTTGTGCGTTGTTGTAAAATGACAAGCAGCATTTTTGTCCTATTAACTTCAAGAAAAAAGAGAGAGAGCATGGTAAGGAACCAACTTGTTTCATACATGATCCAGGCCATCAAATAAATGTATCATCTATAAAGTAGAATTGTTTTTTTTTTTTTTTTTAACTACTATGCCTACTACTACTACTACTACTACCTCTACCACTACTACTACTACTACTACTACTATTAATAGTAATAATAATAATAATAATAATAATCATCATCATCATCATCATCATAATCATCGTCATCATAATTGTTGGCAAATTGCTGGCATAAGAGGAATGAAACGCTTCACCCCGTCATTGATTATTTTCAGAATGTATTTATATAACAGAATGCTTTGTTGTGTTTCATTTTTTGTACTACCTCATTTCATTTATTTATTGATGATTTTTACCTTTGCTTTATTTTGTTATCATTTTTATTGTGCACTGATGTAGGTGATATGCAGAGGTGGGTAGTAACGTGCTACATTTACTTTGTTACATTTACTTGACTAACTTTTTGAAAAAAAAAAAGACTTTTAAGAGTAGGTTTAACTGGCCATACTTATACTCTTACTCAAGTCAGATTTTAATCACAGAAATGTACTTTTATTAACACTCACTCTGTCTCTACACACACTTTCTCTCCTGTTCTGTTCCACAGTCTGTTCATTTGTTCTCTGGTGCCTTGTTTAAATGCAGATGCTGACAGGTTTGTGTTGTTAACATGTTAAGACAGTCAGCTGTTGGGAAAATGTTTGTTTTTTGGTGTCTGTGTGTGTGTGATTTTGTGTTAAAAATGACAGGATATGTGTTATTGTACCCATCACAGGACTGGGATATGCAGTGTCATCTTGAACCCAAGTTTTCTATCATATAAACAGAATAGACAGACTTTCAAGGAGAGGTTTGACTTATAGTCCTCCATGTAGTCTGAGATTCAGGATTTTCCCTCCATTTTAATCAGATCTGAAGTAACTAGTGACTTGCTACTCGAGTGGTCTTTTCATTAGATATTTTATTACTCCTATTCAAGTAATTATTAACATTATTGCTTTCACTGTTTCTTGAGTAATTGTTTTTATTAGTAGTTTTACTTGTACTTGAGTAAAAGTTTTGGCTACTCTACCCACCTCTGTTATATATGCCATTTAGTTATAAATAAAACAATGTAGTGCATGCCTTTGCATCTTTTCCCTCATCAGAAAGAGATCATGATAAACATTTATAGGTTTGAGTGGGTAAAAAAGGGGGGTTGCTGATTTGCAAGGGAAATTTTTCCTTTATTTGATAATGTCTGTTTTCACTCCATAGGATGGACTCTAATTACCACTGAAGACATACAGTAATTTCCACCCAATTTATCCGTGACGCAGCCTGCTGGGAGAACTTATACGCACACACACGCACACACACACACACACACACACACACACACACACACACACACACACACACACACACACACACACATTCTTACTGGATATGTCCAATAATTACTTTTAAGGCTACTTTTAATTACTTTTTTAATTAATTAAGGCTCTTTTAGTATTCAAATTAATCAGCTATATACATTTTACCAAACATGTCCCATGAACCTACTTGGCCATCTCAAATTCTATAATCTCTGGCATAACTGTGAACATCACTTTAGTCAGGGAAAAATTGGTTTGACTACAATAACTATGTATGAATGTTTTTAAATGTTTTTTTTTTTTTTTTTAAGAATATGTTAACCTTTTCTCCAAATAATGGAGGTTAGTTACAGTATGAGTTAGTCAATAGACGGTGAAGACTGGAAACACTGAAACAAATAAAGAAACTTTTGAAGTATGTCCATTTAAAGTGATTGTATTCATCACATCACAATGAGGAAATCTTTCAAATTCAGCCTTGATTTGGTTCAATAGCAGCGTATAATTGGCTACATACAAAGATGCTAAAAAGTGGGTCATATGTATGCCGAGAAATTTGAAGTCATACTCTGATAAATGAAACCCAGTGATTCTGTAGGGCTGGATCATCAACTGGAAAGTCAAAACTTCATTAATGGTAGAGTTTATAAACAGCTGCAGTGGTGACCTGATTTACATGGCCATTAAAGGAACACTTAAATAAAGCAAGAGTATCCTTTTAATTTATGTGCTCTATGGGTTCAGTTGCAATTATTGAAGTGGTGATGGGTGGCTTTCTTGGCATTTACCATGTGATATGAGAAATTGAGAAAATGTAGCAAGCACATGCTAATAGAGAAAAGGAAGAGTAAGAAGATTAAACTTAGTCAGCACTATAAATGTTTGGACAGATCCATTTTTTAAGAGCACAACCTGTATTCATGTCCATAAGAACCTCACTCATGACATATCTTCCTAATTAGCTTTACTGTAGTTACTAAATTCATAGTACTATAGTTACTGTACAAATAAATGAATAATAGCCGAAGATTTTAAGGGGCTAAACAAATATAAATATTCTACTCAATCAGCCAACCAGAAAATTGTAGTAAAGTCATCATCCTCTAGTGAAACCTGTTTGGTCAGATTAATTGGTGTGCTAACACTTTATTCAATCAATCTTCTAAGATTCAGGAGCACACTGGGACAGTATGATAATTAACGTCCTTGTCCTTTTTAAGTACTGCAGGTGATACCTGGGAGAGGTTTCGGGGAAGAATCTCTTTAAATACAAGTTTATATTTGGGTTTTTAATTAAAATTCTGTTGGAATTACCAGATTTACTACTCTGAATTGGAAATAAAACAATTCGAATAACTCCATGTTCAAGAGCCCATTTTACATTTGCCTCAACCTCTGTGACATAACCTCTGTGATATTGTTACTATGAAATTGTAGTTTTGTGATGAAATTCCACATTAGTAATATCTGAAATCAAAGGTATCAAAAATGAAAGAAGGCAATATATATATATATAGCCTTCTATATTTCAAAGCGACTTAATTTTGCAGGCAATAATTCATCCAGATGGCCATCTGGTTGGTAATAAAATTCAGAAACAACAGCTAATGTGGTCTTCATTTACATACATACAAACAACAACATTTGCATATCATATAAGAAAATGATTGATCATATCCTACAGAGAATGGGATGGTAGCTAACACATACTAATTTACACTAAGGCGTTCTTACATGAGCTATCAGATAAGCTATCAAATCCATGATGGTTTCAGGCGTTTATCAATTATATTCTTTGGGTCAAGAAAACAAGAACAACAACAACAACAACAACAATAAAAAATACACAATGGTTGTGTAAAATCCAGCCCAGAAAATCCCATTCCAGACCACCAGAGGGCTCCCTCCCGCAAATATTAAATGTCTTCTTTAGTTGTCATAGTCAGTTCCTGCTTAGCTGCTATATAGGAGCATGGAATCTTAATCACTTTTTGAAACCTTACAGTTTGCCTGTTTTTGTGTTGTTTACCTGTGTTTGACCTGTGTATCTTGTCTTGTCTGTATTTTTGCCTTTGTCTCACCCTTTGGATTTGTCTGTGGTTCTGATTCTTGTATTATTGACCATGCTTGTTTCTTTGACTATGTTTTTGTATAGTGCTTTGTACTGTGTATGTTCTCTGATTTTGTTTTGTCCTGGAAAGTTCTTGACCTTGCTAATCAACCATTGCACATGTATCCATCTGAGACTGCTTTGTCACAGGTTGAAAGTATAAGCAGCCATAGTTATAACTGAGAATACCAATTATATACTTTGCGACAAGAAAACAAACTAGAAAAACTATCCAGTGGTTGAATGTACAAACGGTCAGTTATAACTGAGCTGGTTAACTGACTTCTAGTTAGTTGTTGTTTTTTTAAGTGCTACCCAACTTGGCATGGTGGAGACGCATTCATGACTGTAAATGAATTCTCAAACATCACAATAGTTTGTTATATTTCTTTTCATGGTACTTATATTGCCAGCTACTATATACTGCTCAGTGCTTAGTGTTCCGAATAGGGTCCAGCTCCACTAGCTGGGTTTGGGATTCATCAGCTGGAAAATTCACCCCATCTTTGGTAAGAGACATATTCTGTAATCACATAATTCCATTTTGCTACATAAAAAAAAAATTAGTTTACATGATTAGGTACATGCTTTTTTGTTTGTTTGTTTACTGTTAATTTAAATTGGCTAACTGTCTAACTAGTTTTAAACTGGTAAAATGTAGTAAAAGTTTGCTAGCAAAAATAAATTATATTCAGAGAAGGTACCCAATAATATATGATTACAGCATACATTTTATGGACAACCTAGGGCTTCATGTAAATACTATTGCTCACTCAACCATGTTGGGTGAAATGCCACAGTTCAATGAATGACAGTGGATAAGGTTCTGTGGAGTTGTCACTCCAAATTTCACCTGTTCAATTGATATGTAAGGAGTCCATTTTCTTCCAGGACTCACTGATTCATGACAAATGGGCCAAAAGTCTAAAGCAAAAGAAAGATGTTTTTTTAAAAAAGAGCTAAATCTGGCAAAACACAATCATTATTGGCAGAGCTGTATGTCACATTAGAGATCGGCCATGTGAAGGCATTCCTCCATAATGAGACAGCGCTCAGTGGGGCGCAATTCATTAATGTGGTCACTTAGCCAGTGTGGCAGCAAGACTCTTACATTTGGAATATTGAGCATTTAGTCACCACATTACAGAAAGGCCAGAGAGACACACAAAGGCCATAAATAACATACATCAGTGGTTCATGGCCTAAAGACAGAAAACACATATTTTCAAAAAAAAATTTAAAAAATTACAGTTTACAGATACAAAAATGTACAAATGAAATAAAATAAAATAATACAACAACAAAAACACAGGGCATCCACCTGCACATACAGTATAAACAAAGAAATAGTATACGCGTTTACATGAAAGCACTGTATAAATTCTGTATATTTCATATTCACGCACTCTACCTTTTCACATTATAAAATACAGATTTAATTTACATTAGGGTGAAAAGTGCACAATAGAGTATGATGAGTGTGCCCCTTTGCACAGATTTTATCATAGTGAAAGTGTGGCTGTTACTAAGTTGCATAGCAATATGAGAGTGCCTGGGGCCTGTGTGGACTGATTTGTTGGCTGCAACTGAATCTGAGAAGAGCAAATTTACCAGCTGTCAATCTCTACCACACATACTATATCATTCTCTCCATCACACTTACCAACTTATATAGATAAATACACTCTTAAAAAAAAAAGTTCTTTAATTGTTCATTCATAATTAAGCACTACTTGGAACTAGTGCTTAATTTGTAAAACATGAGGTACTGGAACACCAAGGAAGAAGTGATCCAGCAAGTGGACAGGGAGGGAAAAGGCCCCAGAATATATACTGTAGACACAATAGTACTCCAGGTGCTTCACATAGGCTAATACAGTAGTGTTGACTGCTGTCTTATAGACCTAATAGCACAGAATATACTTGAAGTTCAGTCACTAAATATCATTTATGAATTATGCAAAATACGCTCAGCTTTGAGGATATTTACATTCAAATCGGGTGAACTGTGTAGAAATTACAGGACTATGTCTATATAGGTCTCACTATTAAAGGGACCAAACGTAATTGGGCAAACTAACAATAATAAATTAAATAATTTTTGATACTTGTTTGCAAATCTATTTTAGTTAAGGACTCTTTCAAGAATTCACAAAAGGTTTTCCCTGCTTAGGGGGTTGGAATCATCACCACTTATTAGCTCTAGTAATGATAAAAAGTTGCTTCTACAAGGATAGCTTCCAGTTGCTTCAGTTTCTTTGCTCACCTTATCCTCTGAATATTTTTGTTTTTGCACTGCCATTAATTTGTTCACTGATTTGTGCACTGGCTCATGCAACCTTCCAGTGGCTGGGCTTGGTTCCCTGACCAGGAATCAAAACCGTGCCACAGCTCTGAGAGTGAAGCATGCTAGCTACAAGCCCACCAGGGAACCATAATGTCTCATGATATTCAATTCCTACATTACTACAACAGTCCCTTGATAGACGGTAGCTATGGCTTTTGATGAAAAAGTATTCTTGTTTCCAGCTCTTTTGAAATCACCCACTGTCACTGTTAATTTTGTGCTTTTTGTCTGTAGCCATAATTAAATATCTTTCAGTAAATTAATGTGCTGATGAGAAATGTGCAGAGAAAAAATAAGGCAACAGTCTGCTGCCATCAATTGAAAGGAAAAATTGCATTCTAAAGCTACATTCACAATTACAGTGATTTTATCACCACAAGTCGCCAGTCACTGTACTATGTATTCGCCAGTAGGCGTTCCTACTACTGGTTGCCATAGTAACATGTGTGGCGCAATTAGAATTCCTCTTATGACAACAACCCAGTTTTCTTGCCACTAAAATGAATCATTTTGGAGGGAGCGTGATTTTATTTAAAATTCACCAGTGTATATATGCATCATATTGTACGAGATGAAAGAGAAGCATTGTGTGCTCTATGCCATTGCAGCCCTCTATCTGCGGGAAAAGCGCAAATACCAATTAGGTTAGCTTATGGCCTTAGCGCATTTAAAGCAAAATAATAATAATGAAACACACTCACTTTTTGCTGCAGTTGTGCAGCTCCTCTCTCAGTAAGTGAGCATCATCATCAGCTACACTGGGATTTTGCTTGATTGCATCAAAAAGTGAGTGTTTCATTATTTTTTCTTTTATTATTATTATTTTGCTTTAAACCTGCTAAGATCCTAAGCAAGGCTAAGCTAAGCTAATTGACTACTACCGCAATGGCGCTAGTTCTGCTACTGATCACGAGTAGCTACGGATCATGTGTGCTCTACTTTCTTCACTCCCATTGGTAGTCGCTGCTGCAAATTTGCATGAAGTTAAACTTTTCTCAATTTTCAAAGTCACTGGACATGCCCACATCTAGTCGCCAATGGTCGCCGTTGCTCATGTCGCCGGAAGTCACCAGCTCTCATTGAAAATGAATGGTCTCCAGTTGCTTTGTCTCTGTGAGTCGCTGTATGTGTGAATGCACCTTAAGAGAGAAGCTGCAGGCCAATTAACATCTGTCCACAGGCCTCATTTGCCCCTATGGCTGGATTTTAGACATCTCTGCCGTAGGACTGCTGGAGGAGTCAAGTGCACATGTTAATCTTCACGTTAATCTTAATTTCTTTGTTTGACTAATTATCCAAATTACTCCACAACACACTCATGTAACATACTGTCTGCTGTCAGTGTTGTGATTTGCTCCGCTCCTTTATAGCAGATATTGTCCTTTATAAATCCAAAAACACACATAAAGCATGGAGTTGAACTTTGTGAGTGGTGGGCCAACAAGTTTCAGATAGAGAAGCAATGATGAGTTGATAAGTACATCTTCACATGCTGTGATTGGCAAATCAGGTTCATTTGTGAGAAAACCCATTCACAATCTACACTTTCATTATGGTCAATATGGAAATTATGGATCTGTTCTTAACACGATCCGTCACAAATGTTTCCCTTTTTTGGAACTATTTCTGATAGGGAAACACTCTGTTTTAGGGTTCTACACAGAAAGTTCCCTCAGAGGCACATCCAAATAGTAGATACAGACCAATTTTATAATGATTGATGTTTTAAATGCAACAATATATTCTGTACGGTTCTATTTCTCATATGATAAAGTCCGTGTTGATACAAAACTCCAATGGCATGCCTGTCAGTGTTTTAATGAATTAGCTTAGGCATTTAAAAACATCTCTTTAAGGCACCCAGGATTGTAATTACTATTCAGTACATCTATGTAGGTCCTATGTATGTGGTAAATTCCACCACTAGTACACTAGAGTCTAGACTAATCAGATGTGCTACTGGGGGAATTAAGAAAATACATAGAATAGCTAAAACACTTTGAGGAAAGGTTTAGGAACCTAACCCATGTACTTCTAACCCTCTCACACACACACAAAAAAAAACTCAGCTTGGGAAAATAATGAGTCACGTTTTTTTGTTGAGTATCCAGTCACAGTTCATTATCACCATCCTGTCTGTGGCACTGTGTGCCAGCTGTGTCTTAGTGACAGTGGGATTGCCATTTTTGTAAATGAGTGAGAAATAATGAGTTTTGTGGCATAACCTGGTAGACAGCAATGCTCCTTTAAAAGTAATAGGGCAATTACTTTCAAGGTCACTGCAATATGGAGTGAATAATTAAACTACAGTGACCTATTTCAGTGTCATTGTGGGATGTGGAGGGTTTTTTTCAGTCTTGGACAGAGACAACAGTGCAGAACACAAATATAATACATGAGAAGGTGAACCCTCTGCCAGATCAATTTAATCAATCATTGAATCAATTTATTTTACTCAGGATTTCAAGACTTTGAAAATCCTGAACTTTGAACAGGATTTCCTATTACATGCTGTGTTCATAGCTGAGTACATAATATACTGCAGCATGTAAGTACAGTATACAGTATATGAGATGTGCTGCAGTATCCTTTGTGCTCAACTCAATTCTGCTCTCAGAGGCATTCCATAGGTGTTGGCTCCTGCAGTCTCTGCTCCTCTATTTATTTATTTTTTTTCTGGCTTTACCAGAAGCAATAACTCCCTTTTGTAATTTTATTCATTTTAATATCTTAATAACTTAGCCTGATATATAAATAGCATTCCCTAAACATTGTCCAGCAGCACTTGAGCTGCTGTCAAATCACAGTTATATGTATAAAGCAAGTACAGACTTATAAAAACAATGACACAGTAATGAGAATTATTCATAACATCGTTTAATATATATGCTGAATTCACCTTATAAATTCAGCATTGTACTGCAGTTTTCAGGATGTTTACACACATTGCATAGTTTTTGGGCACCACCTAGTGCTGATAACTTAAAAGTATATGCTTGGGGCTATCACAAAAAAAACAACAACAACAATAACAACAACAAAAAACACCTTCCTTTCCTCAATTTTTCAGTGGTTGGGGTCCAGGTGCAAGGTGAGGATTATTGTGAGGTTGTGAATTGGACATTATAACACTAACATTAAATCATAAATTAAAAACAAATTTGCAGCTTAAGAAGATGGGTGGTAGAATCAACTGTATAAATTAGTTGAAATTTTGTATTGCATGTATCTGTGTGCTAATCTCTCAGTATAATTACCTATACAGAAATTTTAATAGCATAACCATCTACAGACTATGTAGTACAACGAATTGGCCACTGGGTGGTGTGATTCATTTTCACAGTTAAGAATAGAATAGAATAGAACTCTATGCATAGGTGTGGTGACAGTCAACACAGTACCCATGCATACATGCACTCCAGAAATCTATCCATTTTGCACAATTAAATACAGTATGTGCATTCATGTTCATGTTCACCATGCATGCACTGAAAAAGAAGCTTGCTGAATTTACTTAATTGAAATGCATACATAGGTTTTGCATGTCAAAGGTTTCAATTTGTTTTTGTAGATCCGATCATGTATTTTTGAATTAAAATCGAACTCCTGAAGATCGAGCCCAAGTCACTGGCATTTTGCCATAGCCATATTACCACTGCTCTATTTTACCACACCAGTTTTAATCATGTTCATTTAATACTACAGTTACTTGTGAGATTTTATAATATACTTGATTTACCTTAATACTACGTGAATTGAACATAGTTTAAATTAAGTTTAGTATAAGTAATGAATTCACATTTTCATGAGAATATTTTTTTAATGTAAACTAATATATGTAATATGCTCTCTTAAATATGACACATACTATATAACCACATATGACCACATTTTCTATTCCATTTTTTTCAGTGTGGTGTCAGAAAAATCAGATGCATTTTTATTGGCTTGTTTGAGAACAGATAAAGAACATGATTTAACTTCTGAGTTTTATTATGTTGGTTTAACATGTTTTGTATGATTTGTCAAAAAAAAAATTTTTTTTACATGATTGGTCAAAAAATAAATATAAAAAACCTTCCTTCCACTTCTTGTTGAGCAAATTAAGCTGAAATGTGTTATACACAGTAGTAAAATCATACTTCCATAGTTCCTTAATTGCTGATAAGCCATATAAAGTTGCCTTTTAGATTATTTTGTATCAATGCTACGTCCATGGCATTTTGCACCACACCTAATTAGGGTTTTTTCTTTTTTTTGCATTAGTATGAGATAATACGAATTTAGGCAAAAACTATTTTTTTTTTCCAAAGAAGCGAGCTCTGAATGTGATGTCATTAACACAGTTATTCGTTGTAAATCATCCAAAGCACCCACATTTTGTGTGCACAATTCTCACTGCATATGCAAGTTAGTGCATGTTATATGGAATGTAAGAGTCATGTTCTCTTTCTTGTTCTTACCCCTCTACAGGTACAGACTGCGTGTTCTGTGTTACTCTCTCAAGTAAATCTTTCATGAACAGGAAAAGGGTTTTTCTACTTTTCTCACAAAAAAGTTTTTGTTTACTTTCTCTAAGTTTAAATGTTTAAACATTTGTTTATTGATCATACAGACTCAATATTTTATACACATTTGTTTTTGCAGAGCTGCTTTGCCAGAAGATGTCAGTAGAGACTTATAAATATACTGTCCACTGAAATGGCTTCAAATAAATATGATGTGAAGTTAAAATAGCAAAAATAGACATTTATAACATAAAATAAAATTATAATACATAGGCTTATAGTAAAAATTCTTTAACCAACATTCAAATGGGATCTGAAAAGTATGAGCTGAAACTATTGGTATGTCTTGAAGTATAGGAAAGGGACAGTTACTGACAGTTTTAAAGTCTGTCATTAATCATATGCAAACTTCTTATTGCAGCTCCAGAATGTGTGCTGTGTCAAGAATATGATGACAGAACAGCAGAGGAGAATAAATGTTGGAGCTTTTTTACAGCCTACTTTTTTACCATGTCAGATTCTTACCAACGTGCTGGACTTGCTCCTGTAAAGAGATGAGCATGATCTCACCTGACACTTCCTGATGTGGGTTTGATACAGACTGGAAGTAAATGTGTTGTTTCTAAGAGATAAGAGACAAGACAGACTTCAAGGTGACAATATTTACACTCTTTAAGGTCTGTCCTTCTAGACTGGTTAACTTCACCACAGTCAGCAGTCACACTTACTCCATATTCTAAAAAAAAATCTATTATATTCAGAGAAATGCTTTAAAAATGTATTTGGAAAATTTGTTCCTCTTATTAAAATTATTAAAGATGCAATGATATGGCAGGATTTTGTTTTTTAGTTAAAAGTTACTGACCATTTTTATTGTATATTTTCTCCTATTGTGTACATTTTACCAATTAACTCCTTTCCTATAATATATCACAAGATTAATAATTATATTTCCTATTGAATGTTTCCCAGGGCGGAATGGTGTTGAAGTAGGTAGCATCCCCAGTTCAATCATGAGCTTGGGTTATTGTCTGTGTGGACCTTCTGTGCATGTTTTCCCTGTGGGTTTCCTCCTTGTTCTCTGGTTTCCTCTCACCTCCCAACAACATGCCAGCAGGTGGATTGGCTATGCTAAATTGCCTCTAGGTGTGCTCCTATGTGTGTATGTATGGCACCCTGTATGATGTACATCCCACCACGGGTGAATTCTTTCGTTTTGTGCCCAGCATGACCCTAACCAGGATAAAGAGGTTACTGAAGATAAGCAAATAAAAAAATATTTCCCTTGTAAACTGTCAGGTAATGGTGGCGAAGATGGATGCAAGTGCAGATATAAATTTAATCAAACAGAGCACAAGTACTAACACAATGAACTAAATACATCAAACATGAACTAATCACAGAGATAAATAACATGGACTAAGAAACTAAACATAACAACAACAACATAAGACAAATGCAAGACAATGTGTGCAGTGCAACATGTGACTTATATACGCGATCATTAACCCCAAACTTGAATCAGGTGCAGACAGTCATGTGAAATGATCGGGTGAGGTACAGTGGCTGATGGGAATCATAGTCTCTAGTCATTCTTCAGTATTTACAAGATACAAACACTAAGGACTCTATCAGTTAACTTTTCAAATTAAAGCACCAAATGACTAAAAAGAAAAGAGCTACTAAGATAATAAGGTTAATAATGTTACTTATAGAACAATGGTGCTTAAAAGTAATAAAGCAGTGTTACAATTTATTTCTGGCATCAAGCAAGGCAAATAAAAAGCCTGTGCCAAGTAACTCATAAAAACTGCTGATGCTGTGGAAGTTTCCAGAGACAGAGAGAAGCTACAGGAAATATTTATTATTAAATAGCTGAACAGGTGGGCAGACTGCACTGAGGAGACTTAGTGTCTCAGCAATTATTTATTTACCATAGCTTTAAATGGTAAGGCATCTACTCGAATGGATTCATGAAAATTACAGAAATATCTGCTGTGTGTGACTCTGATCTCTTCCACATCAGTCTCTTGAGAACCTTTAATTTTGTGTGATACTGACAGTATTCCTTAATACATTGATTTAAAAGCCATAATTGTTCTGCATACTACCATCTGCAGCCTTCCTCCTATTAACTAAATAAGCTTTTCCTCTAGAGCATCTTCAAAGCAGTGTATAATACAAGCACAAGAGAACACAATATTAGTTATAATATGGGACAGATGGGTTTTCTCCTGCAGATACTGCTTCTTCAGCCATTTCATTTCCCAGTTGACATGCCATGACACTTCAAATGAGGTGTTTCGGTTACTATTAGATATACACCATTCATTAAAGTCTGTACTCATTAACGTGAGACCCTTCATTAATTAAACCTCTAATTCTCTCTCAGTTTTTATTTTCCACTCTGTACTACATGTGTAAAAACTCTATACTTCTAGTCCTCCAAAACCTCCTCCCTGCAATCTGTAGACTATTCAAAATATATCCAAACATGTTTCCTATTCCACATAGAGGACTGACTGGAATCCATTATTTGTGACATTATATATATATATATATATATATATATATATATATATATATATATATATATATATATATATATATATATATATATATATATATATATATATAAATATGTGTGTGTGTGTGTGTGTGTGTGTGTGTGTGTCTGTGTGTGTGTGTGTGTGTGTGTGTGTGTTTATATATAGTCTGATTGTTGTGTGTATTTTAATTCCTCTAAATCACTTTTTCATTTTTCCTTTATTCCATAATTCATAATTCAGTTCTGGATAAAACAGACCATACCAAGGAACTAAGGAACAACAGCTCAGAATTACATTGTAACATGAAAACGCTTCACTAAATACAAAGGAAAATGCACAGACAA